>NC_141027.1:16470000-16657500 GCF_052040795.2 Danio rerio | reverse complement strand
AAAGAGGTCATTCAACAAAAAATAGAAAATTGTAAATATTAAGTATATTTTCATTGAATTATTTTATAGTAATATAATATGTATTAATATGTCAGCTGGCATTTCTGTGTAGAGTTTGCATGTTCTCCCCGTGATCACCTGGGTTTCCTCCGAGTACTCCGGTTTCCCCCACAAGTCCAAAGACATGTGCTATAGGTGAATTGGGTAAGCTAAATTGTCCATGGTGTATGTGTGTGACTGAGTGTGTATGGATGTTTCGAAGTGATGTGAAAGGCATCCGCTGCATAAAACAATCCACTGTGGCGACCCCAGATTAATAAAGAGACTAAGCTGAAAAAAACGAATTAATATATATCTTAATTAAGATTTAATTATACATTAATAAAAAAATCAAAAATCCTTTATCAAGAAGCTGATCCCATCTGCGCTGGTTGTGGAAAACATGTAAATTTTAAATTTCACCAGAAACAAATATTATTGGCTAAGATTGGCAATAAAAATTTGGATGTAACTGACTGGAATACTAACAGCTTTACGGGGGAAAAATACATAAAATTATTTATCAATCCCTCAATGGAAATTAGGTTCCTTACCTCAGTACAGAAAGAAAACAAATTCTAAAATTTAGGAAGTTTAGTAGCACTGATTTTAATTTTAATTTAAATCATGTAAATAAATACTTTAAAATGCGCTAAATCATTACAATTCTTACATTAAAACACCTTAGGTAAAAGCCTGACAAATGCATGAAATATCAATATCAATTTATATACACCAGTGTTGGGTAAGTTACTTTTAAAAAGTAATTGATAACAAATTACTGATTACTACTGGAAAATTGTAATGTAATAATTACATTACTAATTACATAATGTAAAAAAAAGTAATCAGATTACAAATTATTTTACTTTGAAGTTACTTTTAAAACACAAAAAATATACCTATAAAAATACTAAATATACTGCAGCTCTTTCAGTAATTTAATATTCACTGGTAGACATTACAATAGGCTGATCAAAGCAGCTTGACATATTCAAACGAGCTAAAGAGTTCACCCAAAACCTAAAAGTCTGTCATCATTCACTTGTTCCAAACCTGTTTTTTTTTTTTTTTAAACACAAAAGAAGGACATACTGTATACCTGTACCCACTGATATCCATGATCCAAACAAACGTTACAGTATGAAAAATTACTGCAGTGTTTAGGTGTTCTGTGTTTGTCTGAGGTAATTAGTCTGCCGAAATGTGTACATTCCTTACAAAGTATGAAGCTGATTGGTCAATTATCATCACAAGATACTCGGTTTTCAACTGGTGCAACTGGCGTGTGCAAAAGATGTGATATGTGAGAGGCCCCATAAGCAGTAACGCTTTTCTTCACATTTAAAAGAAATCTTCACTTCCGATCCTGCACAAAAATCCAATTTAGCCTGTTTAGGCTGAGTTGGGCCACTGTGTTTTTTGGTGCCGGTGTCCTCCTTGGTGACGAGTATTGTCTTTTCGGTTCAAATGCTTGAACAAGTTGCTGGTCAAGTTAAAGCCGTCTAAAGTTCTTTAGAGACTGAACATAGACTGCATTTCACAACAATATTTTTGCTTTTATGCTCAGTGAAATCAAAGTAATGTCTGTATTTCTACTTAAAGCAGCAGCCGCTCTCGTCAGCAGCTATTTCAGCTCGTGTTATCCAGCAGTTAAAAAGCTCAGCAGAAAATGTGTTTTAAAAGAAGCACTTTTTTCCTTCTAAATATTATATTTGTAATGCAAGTAATGCAATTACATTGACTTTACTAATTGTAATCAAATTACACAAATTTAAAATGTAATTTGTTACATTACTGCATTCCTCAAAAATGTAATGCGATTACAGTAACGTGTTACTGTGGAACGCGTTACACCCAACTCTGATACACACACACATGCACACAGATACAAATACATCTAGATTACCGCAGTTCAGTTGATAGTTGAATAGTCCCAGAAATAATAAAATAGTGTAATAGTAATAATACATTTTATAATAAATGACAAAGGGATTTTAATATGAGTGTCCCTTTAAGAAATCTGTATCACATTAAACTGTAACAATAATTGGTTTAACTAACTGCTTATTTCTAATTACATGTATTTATTATATACCTAGGGTGAGGGTGAGGATTAGGTCTACAATTATGCATCCAATAATGCATAATTATCTGTAATTACAATAGTAAACAGTATAGTAACGTGTAACGAGGACATCTTAAAATAAAGTGTTCCCCAATAACTTTACATAGTAACTATTACAACGATTTAAACCACAAGTTTGCAATACTCTCAATTGAATTTAAGTTACTTCTCAAACCAGAAAGAATTTTCCATACAGACCAACCACTCAGAATCTGTCTCCACAATGACCCCAGCATATCTACTGTGCAATTAGATGAACAACAGCCACTGCCAGGCCGCTCTTACCTTCTTCTTCTCCTCCTCGGTGGCCTTGACGTGTCCTGGGTCAGTTCTGCAGGAGCGGATGTAGTAGTAGAGCACAGCAGTGATGTTGACAGTGAAGAGCATCTGAACTGCAGCGCTGGGCTCATGTGACCCCAACATACAGGTCAAGGCAATGAACAATGGTCAACAAAATGATTATGATATACATTCACACTCATTCATAAAGCAATTTGGTTTATAAATAAGAAAATCGCAAAGACTGTTAAATTCAAAACCAAAGTTAATTCATCAATGAATCTACAAGAAGATAACACAATTTTATTAATTACATTTCCAATAAGTTAAGTTGCTTAAGTTACTTTGCTTTTGCCATGATGACAGTACATAATACTTTACTAGTTATTTTGCAATGGCATGGGACAATAACTGTTTTCAAGGTATACCACAGTTTGGAAAAGTCAAGGTTTTAAAACCTCCAACATTTTCTGTAATGCTGTTCCTACGGTATGTGTAAGATTTTTTATTTACATTATTTTTTGTTTTTAGGACAACAATATCTCCAGCAGAAAAGATATTCAAAGAAGATATGTGGACTATTTTGAAAGATACTATTATTCAGCTTAAAGTGTAATTTGAAGGCTAAACTGGGTTAATTAAGTTAACTTGGCAAGTTAGTTTAATCAGGCAAGTCTTTGGACAACAGTGGTTGCTTCTGTAGCCAATCGAAAAAAATAAGTTCTTAAGGGGGCTAACATTATTGACATTAGAAGTTTTTAAAATCATTATTACAGTTATTTTTATTACAGTCAAACTAAAATAAATCGGAACTTCTCCAGAAGAAAATAAATAACAGAGTATAATAAATAATAATAAAAATAGGAAATAATGGGAAAAAATATTAAAAAATCAATTGGGAGATATTTACAAAATAATTCATTTCTCTGGAGGTTAATACTAATACTAAGTGTATTTACAGGACTATACATATATTTAAATATTAAATCAATATTTTGTGAATTAAATAAACTTTAAAAAAGTAAAAGAAATATAAGAAAGGAAAAACAAATTATTAAAGAGACATAAAAATGACATAAATGCATGTTTTAAATCTCCAAACCAGCATTTCTCATTTACATTTAATTAAACTTGACCTCGATTCGTTAAACTACAACAAAATGAGTAATATCTTTCTTCACATGAGATAAAAATAACAATTATATCAATACATTCCTTTTTGTGTGTTTGTTAGTAATGAAGATGGGATGAAAAAAACGTGTAGTTTAACTTTATGTATTAAAATGAAAACATTACCATTTATTGCTTGTGTATTTAATATTTACATTTTTAACAGCACTTTTGTATGCTCTTTCGTGGCGTTAAGTAATGATTTGTTATATCGCACACATGCACATTCAAATATAAATATATGTAAAATATCTATTTAAAAAAAACACATCTGTTATAATCATGTGCATATGACATTTTCTGAATAGTTTGCGTGTATCATATATATATATATATATATAAGGATATCAGGCAGAAACCACAGGACCCAGGTGACCACCATCCAGAAGACTGAAGCTATGAGGCCAGTAGAAGGAATTAAAGATCGAACGGCCACAGTCGCCAACTGCCTACAGGATCAAACAATACAAATACACACATACAGCACGATTAATACACGTTCAACAACAAAAAAACCAAACAAAACAAACACAGTTAGTATTTTATTTTTACCGTCTGTAAACGCTGATAAACAGTGCCGCTTTACCCAGCCTGCAGCGCCCTCATGAGGCGGACTGCATTACTGCCCACTTCACATACTATTGTCTGCATTTAAAGCTAGGTTGGTTGACAATTTTGGGTGAAAAGTCAAAAAGCAACATATTCATATACTTTACTAGAGGATTTTGTATTCAAATTTGGAGAACTTGCGTATTTACAATTAATTTTATCTGCTATTATTTCGTTATTGTATTTAATTATAATATTTTGGGGAAGTCATTTCGAAAAGTGGCGATGCGTTGGTGCAGTGGGTAGCATATTCGCCTTACAGCAAGAAAGGTGCTGGTTTGAGCCTCGGCTGGGTCAGTTGGCATTTCTGTGTGGAGTTTGCATGTTCTCCCCATGTTCACGTGGGTTTCCTCTGGGTGCTTCGGTTTCCCCCACAAGTCCAAAGACATGGGGTATAGGTGAATTGGGTAAGCTAAAATTTGACCCTAATGAATGAGTGTGTATGGATGTTTTCCAGTGTTTGGGTTGCTGCTGGAAGATCAGCCGCTGTGTAAAAAATATGCTGGATAAGTTGGAGGTTCATTCCTCTTTGTTCAGATCTTTTTATTAACATTTTGGTCAATAAAACATCAATTTCAAAAATATTTAAAAAACAGAGACAAACTATCTTTGCTCCAACAGAGTCCCCCACCTCCTGCACTATTTCTATACAATATGTTATTCCCATTTTTAATCTGTTTTACATCCTGTCATAATATATACATACATACAATACAAGTTGATATCAATTGTACATATAAATGCATACAATGAGTCACAATAGGCTTAGCAAATGTAAAATAAAGAAATAAAATAATTTAGGTTAAAAAAAAATTAATAAAATAAAATGGAAGGAAAAAAAATGTGAGAAACAAATAAACAACGGGCAAACTGAAAATATTAAGTTTGGATCCATTTGCTCCATAGAAATGTCAGCACTGGCTGCCAAATAAGATACAATTTTTGACTGCTACCTTTCGAGTACCAACATATCTTCTCTATTGTAAATATCTTCTCCATGGTGCATAAGATCCCTAATCCAATGATTAAAAATTGGAGGAAATTTGTCCTTCCATTTAAGCAGTATAAAACGTCAAGCAATTAATGTTGAAAAAGAAATCATGCTTTTGGTATTATTGTCTAAACTGGGATCTGTAAGTAAACCAAACCAAATATTCCTAAAATAGGACAAGGGTCAATTGATACATGCAAAAGATTTGAAAAAAAAAAAAAAATTGACAGAACTTGGTCATTTTTGAACACGACCCAAACGTGTGTGTGATTAGCTATCTCTACTTCACATCTATTACATAAGGGATTTATAGTTGGTGAAAATTTTGCTTTAGTCCAATGTAGGCGAGGGACCACTTTAAACTGAATAATTGTATGTCGCAAACAAATTGAAGTTGTGTGAATCTTATTTATAATGTCTTGCCAAACTTCCTATGAGGATCAACCTAAGGTCATTTTCTTATTCTTGTTTCAACTTTGTTACTGAATTTAGATTTTGTGAGGGAATAAAAGAGTAAATCACACCTTTATAACCTTTGAAAACTGGGTTGGTTTTTAAAAAGGTGTCAAGTAATGTTTCTGTAGGTGAAGTAAAAAAAATCTACTGTATTAGAAATCATAAAACTGATCTGTAAATATCTAAAGAAATGTGTCTCAGGGATACTGTATTTTGTTCTTATTTGGTCGAAGGACATGAAATTGAAATCACTATAAAAATCTTTCAGTGTGAAAAGTCCTTTCTCTATCCAGAAATTAAATGCAGCATCTGCAATCGAAGGAGTAAACATATGACTCCTTATCATAGGGGCCTGCATTGAGAGATCTGTAAATGATAAAGCTTGAAGAGTAATTTAAACTACCTCACTTAATAGTACTTGAATCCCTATAATTTTTGTTTAGTTCTCTACCCAGAAATATACAAAGAACATATTTTAGAACACTACTAATGTGTCCTTAGTGTATGTGAGTGAATGAGAGTGTATGGATGTTTCCCAGTGATGGGTTACAGCTGGAAGGGCATCTGCTGCGTAAAACATGTGCTGGATTAGTTGGCGGCTCATTCTGCTGTGGCAAGCCCAGATTAATAAAGGGACTAAGCCGAAAAGAAAATGAATGAATGAATGAATGACTGATATTCAAGATTTGTGAAGTCATACAGCTCCAGATAACTCGAAACAGTAACCAGTAGGCTCTGCTTTATCTTCAAAAGTCTCCGTAGTCGTCTTGACAACACAAACACTGCAGGAACCTCAACGAAAACCCCGCCTCTGCTTTAATTTGATTGGAGAATGAAAAAGACGCGACTGTCGTAACATACTTTTTCCGCTCAGAGTTGACTTTTTTTTTTTAACTATGAGTGCACAGAGTGCAACGGGGAAAACGTGAGGTGCAGCAGGCGGTTAAAACACTCGTGGCCATTAGTAAATCATTCAAAAGGCGCCTCTTAACACAAAAAGTGCGTTCGGTGTGATCGGCCCCTAACGTTTTTTACCAAGCGGAAATTCTAACCATTTTCCAGATGACATTTGACGGTTGCCAAATTAGCAAAATGCCAAACAGTACCCAGTACCTGCCATGAGAATAATGGCATTCACCATCGGGAGGCAGCATAATCACTCTCGTAAGGAGAATTTTGCTTTTACAATCCAAATTAAATGAAGTAATCCAACATCAGTGCCCGAAAGCTCCGCCCCTTCTGCTACATGAGCAAAGCAGTGGCCATTGAGTGCATGAAGTGTCCAACAAACCACACTTTATTTCAACGGTTGAATAAGTGCATAATCCGGGTAATTAAAGTGCACTTATTCTTTATAGAATTTCAGTATGAACGCACTACGTACAGTATTTATACTACAAAATGGTGTAGAATAGTGCATAAGTTCAATTTAATTCAATTCAGCTTTATTTGTATAGCGCTTTTACAATGTAGATCGTGTCAAAGCAGCTTCACATAAATGGTCTTAGTAACTGGATCAGGGTAGTTCAGTTTTTAGTGTTTAAGTTCAGTTCAGTTTAGCTCAGTTCAGTGTGGTTTGAAGTCATTATTGAGAGTCCAAACACTGAAGAGCAAATTCATTGATGCGTAGCTTTTCAGATCCTGAACCTTGCAAGCCAGTGGCGACAGCGGAGAGAGTAAGTATGTGATTTGGGACAGGCCTAGTAATATTTTTATCCAAAGTTATCATACTGCCTTACAACTGACCCATGCCTAATCCCATCACATACTAATGCAATAAACATGTTGAGAAAATGATATTGTAGAAATTGAAGTAAGCCAGTGAAGTGTGAGTGCGTGATTCACCTGGATGCGAGGTTGATGACAGCCATGATGCAGGCCAGCAGAATACCTTTCAGCAACCACGACTCCGTCCTCATGTCTAATATGGCACCAAAGGCTCCAACTACTACAACAGAGAACACGCTCTGCAGACACACCTGAAACACACAAACACACACACACAAGAATGAAGTCTTTTCAGTCGCAACAAAATAATCGGGGTTACAGCAGAGGAATGTGGGTCAGAGAATAAGTGGAATGTTATTTTCTTGTTTAATCAAAGGCTAAAAATGGAGAATTCTCCAGGGCCAAACACGCATTATGTGAGAAATTGGCTGCTTTTGTTTCTGAAAGCTTAATTCAAGGTTAAATACAGCCCTGGGATTTCAAGCACTTGCCTCACATCGTTCTTAATAAGGTTAGTGAAAGCACTGTGAGTGTTTGTGTGCATGTGTGTGTGTGAAGAAAATTTCAGCTATTAAAACTCAGAATCGCACACAACACAACACCAGTTTTGCTATTAAATTTTAGGTTTTACATTTGACATCAGCCACATGAAATGAGATTTATTATTTAACATTTGTATTTTTGCCACCATTATCTTAATTATTATTGTTTGTTTTATTTGATTAGATGTTTATTCACCTGAATAAATAGAAACAATATCTAAAAAATATATAGCAAATGTTTGTTTTGTGTACATTTGTTTGCTAACAACTACATAAATACATAACACACCTATAAATAAACGCATGCATGTTCACATTTAAACCACACTACTATAATCCCTCTGAGATGTGGGAAACCCTGTTTTTTTTGTTTCAGAATGAGACAATGCCAATGCCGAAAGAGTTAGAAATGGGATTGACTCACCCCACTTTCTCTGGTTTGACATGCCTCCTATTCTGACATTAAAAACCCAGAGTAAACACACACAGAGTTTTCATTTAACTTTCTGAAACAGTGCCCTGAGCTTAAAGTGTTAAATATCCATAAATAAGTTAAACCTGTTGAATGGTTCAAAAACCCCTCGAGTACTTTTTTGAGATTTTAACAGATTTGTGTGTGTTGAGAATCAGTTAAGAATGTTAGCAGCTGTTAGCTTCAATTGTGGATAAACCTGCATCATTTGTAGCTTTTGTCAGCTAATTTCATCTTTCGGGTTTAAAATCATTATTGGGACGGGATCAAAATCTGTGACATAGCACTCGTCTGCCTGTCTATTAAGGACGTGTCGGTTTCTCATCACAGCCATATCACCCAGCAGCCCAAGACTTGTTACTCACTGAAGCTAAGCAGGCCTGAGCCTGGTCAGTACCTGAATGGGAAAACTAGGTTGCTGGTGGAAGGGGTGTTAGTGAGGCCAGCAGGGGGCGCTCAACCTGTGGTCTGTGTAAGTTCTAATGCCCCAGTAAAAGTGAAGGGGACACTACACTGTCAGTGGGCGCCGTCTTTTGGATGAGACGTTAAACCGAGGTCCTGACTCTCTGTGGTCATTAAAAATCCCATGGCAGTTCTCGTAAAGAGCAGGGATGTAACCCCGGTGTCCTGGCCAAAGTCCCTCAATCGACGATTACGATCATGGCCTCCCAATCATCCCTATCCACCGAATTGGCTATATTCACTGTCTCTTCACTCCATCAATAGCTGGTGTGTGGTGAGCGCACTGGCACCGTTGTCCCGTGGCTGCTGTCGCATCATCCAAGTGGATGCTGCACACTGGTGGTGGTGTGGAGAACCCCCCCCCCTCATGATTGTGAAGCGCTTTGGGTGTATGGCAATACACAATAAATGCGCTATATAAATAAAAATTACATTACATTATTATTCATAGACTGGGTTTTCTTTTTTCTATGAGAAGACCATGCTTCTTAACTATTCATGACTGCACGTTTACAATGACAGACCTGCCAAGCTGTGAGACTTTGGCCGTGCACGGCATGCAGTATTTACCCATTCGTAAAGGGTCGTATGTGTTTGTCTCCATGATCCACTGGGTTTGTTGTGTGGTTTTCCCCACAATGCAGCAAGCATTTTGGGGTGAGAGCTATACAAGAATTGGAGAATGGCAGATTTTGTTTTTTATCAGTTGTGTTCATTACTATTCAGACACATCCCTATATCCGTGCTGCTGTGTTCGCCCCATAGACTGTAAAATATATGGACGTAGTATCCGTGACGTCACCCATAGGTTTCTAAAGAGCGCAAAAGAAGACACAAGTAGGCGCGGCCAACCGTTGCCATTTTGTTCGCACGTCATCACACCCACGGCGGGATACCAAACAAGGGCAAAGAGGCGGAGAGTGAGCGGAGCTACAGACACCTGCAGACAGTTTGCTTGGACCTGATTCAGACATACTTTACTTTGGGAGAAGGCTTAATACTTTATCACCTGTGACTCGTTTGTATTCTGACCACTTGTGCTTGGTTGTACACTATATTAATAAAGTGTTTAGACTTTTAAAAACACTGCTGTAATACATTGAGCCACTAAACATTGTTCTTATGACGTTTTTCAACAGGAGGAAAACGCGAATTACTTCCAAACACTTCAGATATAGTCTGTGTTAGTTAATGTAAGACTATTGATGAAATCCAGCATAACACTGTATGACAACACTTCAGACGACTGTTCTAGAGCCTACAGCTAATCAATCCGTCAGATTCTGGAGTGCATTACAGCTCTAAATATAAATATAAACGATAAATTATCTTTAAATTAAACAAATACATGTATAGAGATGGTATATGAGTATATAACTTTACTCACATGGGAAACGGAGGCCACGTGAATGGTTTGTGAGCACAATTAAGTGCACTCAGCATGCCATGCCATCTAATAATTGTAGGAAACAAGTCCAAAAGGCAGTTGTCTGTGTAAAGCCACATAAAACAACACAGAAATACGATAAATATGCCGAGTTCAGTGGCTGATCTGCAGGATTCAGCAGAGGTGACGTGACGGCGACCAGTGAGACCTAGCTGTCACTCAAGTGGCCACTCCCTTAATTATGCAAACTTAATATAACTTAATATAAAGGAAACAGATGAGTTATAAAAAAATTCACCCCCCTCACAGTTGTCATGAAGAGTAATATTAGCTGTATTAACCAAAATCTTTTTTTGTACCAGGCTGTAAACAACTTTTTTTCTGCTGTAAAGTTGGCCATTCTAACAGTGAGCTCAATTGAAATTTGCTCTGTTTTGGAGCCAGGAGCGGCCAGGACTAGCGGAATTTCGGATGAATTGCAGTTTTAGTTACTTCCGTATTGGCTTCCTGAGAGAGAGCGGGAGATTGCCGCTTGGTTCGCCCATGTTTAAAATCTCCAGATTACCGGCAGAGTTAATGGTTGAAATAGATAGGGAGACCTCTATTATTTATAGACTGGGTTTTCTTTTTTCTATGAGAAGACCATGCTTCTTAACTATTCATGACTGCACGTTTACAATGACAGACCTGCCAAGCTGTGAGACTTTGGCCGTGCACGGCATGCAGTATTTACCCATTCGTAAAGGGTCGTATGTGTTTGTCTCCATGATCCACTGGGTTTGTTGTGTGGTTTTCCCCACAATGCAGCAAGCATTTTGGGGTGAGAGCTATACAAGAATTGGAGAATGGCAGATTTTGTTTTTTATCAGTTGTGTTCATTACTATTCAGACACATCCCTATATCCGTGCTGCTGTGTTCGCCCCATAGACTGTAAAATATATGGACGTAGTATCCGTGACGTCACCCATAGGTTTCTAAAGAGCGCAAAAGAAGACACAAGTAGGCGCGGCCAACCGTTGCCATTTTGTTCGCACGTCATCACACCCACGGCGGGATACCAAACAAGGGCAAAGAGGCGGAGAGTGAGCGGAGCTACAGACACCTGCAGACAGTTTGCTTGGACCTGATTCAGACATACTTTACTTTGGGAGAAGGCTTAATACTTTATCACCTGTGACTCGTTTGTATTCTGACCACTTGTGCTTGGTTGTACACTATATTAATAAAGTGTTTAGACTTTTAAAAACACTGCTGTAATACATTGAGCCACTAAACATTGTTCTTATGACGTTTTTCAACAGGAGGAAAACGCGAATTACTTCCAAACACTTCAGATATAGTCTGTGTTAGTTAATGTAAGACTATTGATGAAATCCAGCATAACACTGTATGACAACACTTCAGACGACTGTTCTAGAGCCTACAGCTAATCAATCCGTCAGATTCTGGAGTGCATTACAGCTCTAAATATAAATATAAACGATAAATGATCTTTAAATTAAACAAATACATGTATAGAGATGGTATATGAGTATATAACTTTACTCACATGGGAAACGGAGGCCACGTGAATGGTTTGTGAGCACAATTAAGTGCACTCAGCATGCCATGCCATCTAATAATTGTAGGAAACAAGTCCAAAAGGCAGTTGTCTGTGTAAAGCCACATAAAACAACACAGAAATACGATAAATATGCCGAGTTCAGTGGCTGATCTGCAGGATTCAGCAGAGGTGACGTGACGGCGACCAGTGAGACCTAGCTGTCACTCAAGTGGCCACTCCCTTAATTATGCAAACTTAATATAACTTAATATAAAGGAAACAGATGAGTTATAAAAAAATTCACCCCCCTCACAGTTGTCATGAAGAGTAATATTAGCTGTATTAACCAAAATCTTTTTTTGTACCAGGCTGTAAACAACTTTTTTTCTGCTGTAAAGTTGGCCATTCTAACAGTGAGCTCAATTGAAATTTGCTCTGTTTTGGAGCCAGGAGCGGCCAGGACTAGCGGAATTTCGGATGAATTGCAGTTTTAGTTACTTCCGTATTGGCTTCCTGAGAGAGAGCGGGAGATTGCCGCTTGGTTCGCCCATGTTTAAAATCTCCAGATTACCGGCAGAGTTAATGGTTGAAATAGATAGGGAGACCTCCTGCACTGCTATCCAGTGTCTCTGCATTCAGACCAGTGTGTGATTTACTTTTGTTTGATTTTGTTAGCCAACTTACAGTAGTTCGCCCCCCTCTTTTTCCTTTTTCCTCCCTCATGTAGCATTATTATTATTTTTTAAATTCTGAGGTAGATTTAAACTGAAAAAGGGGGGTTGCATGACCCTTTAAGCCAAATATTTTATGTAATTTAGCTTTTAATTAGAAAAACATTCTTCAAACTTTATTTGATTATCTGATGTGGCTGCCTTTAGTCTGAACATGAGTATACCTTGTATCTGTTGAGCAGTTTGAGACAGGCCGAGTTGGCTTTGATTCTCTCCGTCTTCACCACACTGAGCATGTGAATGAGCAGAGGACTGTGCACCTGCTGCGCCAGATCTATGGCGGTGTGACCCTGAAAACAACACCAGAACATCAGTAAAACCAAACACGACTCAGAGAAATATTTCACAACCTGTTTTACAGCTAATCAAACAAAAAAATATTTATCCACGAGATAAAATTTTGACTTTTTTTTTTCTAGTGTCCACAAGATACTCTATTTCATGAACTATGACATAATATAAATGTTGTTATATTGACAGCTGACTAAATTATTTTTAAATGACTGCAATTTAAGTATGGTGGCCCAGTGGATAGCACTGTTGCCTCACAGCAAGAAGGTCGCTTATTCAAGTCCCGACAGGGCCAGTTAGCATGTTCTCCCCGTGTTTGAGCGGGTTTCCTCCAAGTGCTTCGGTTTCCCCTCAATCCAAAGACATCCACTATAAGTGAAATGGATTAACTAAATTGGCCGTTGTGCATGAGTTAGTGTGAATGAGTGTGTGGGTGTTTCCCAGTACTGGGTTGCAGCTGGAAGGGCATCCGTGGTGCAAAACATATGCTGGAATAGTGGGGGGTTCATTCCGCTGTGGCAACCCCTGATAAATAAGGGACTAAGCCAAAGGAAAACGAATAAATGAATGATTGAAATTAATTAACTGACTCCTGTACCTTTCTATCAAACTTATCAGACATTAACAAGATGAATTTGTTCTGACAGAGTTAAAAACTAGCCCAAATGTAGTCAAAACTACCCAAAATAATCAAAAAGTCTAAACCAATAACATCAAAACTCAAATATGCCACCATCCAATTGAGAAAGACACATTTTAGATCACTGTATTTATCATAAACAGTTTCTTCTTATTAAATACTGTATATAATTATAAAGATTCTGCTAATTTTAAAAAAGTTCATTTAAATTTGTGAAATTATGAGTTAAGATATTTTTTAACATATAAAAGCATTTAGGAAATTAATTACATTGTAAAATAAAAAAATCAATAAACTTTGTATTGTAGTTTATGTTTACTTTTAAAGATATTGATTAGCATATTATTATTTACTTTAAATGTATGAATGTGCAATAAATATGTAGAATGAATGTGAATACTTTCAGAAACTGTTTAAAATAGATTTTAAGTTGAGCCTTAAAAAATGTAAATACTTCAAGTAATCCTATAACACTTATTTTCAGCAATAATATTTTATGTTGTGTAATATACTTGTTCGTATATGTAAAAGGTCTGGTTAAAAGATCAAAGATCACAATATATGGAGTCATTGCCTCCCAAAATAAGGAAATGATTCTGAACTACCTGAAATGAGTCATCAGTAAATTAAAGTTTTACTTCCTGAAAAAGCTGTAGGTGTGTAACAAATCTGCCTTATGTTGGTTTGGCTGCCTGCAAACAATGTCTGCCTTGACCCTCAAACGCTGTAGTTGTATCAGAGATTGAGGTCTATTTGTGTCCTAAGATCTGCACCTGACTCAAATCAATTCTAACTTGAACCCACCATGCATTTTTTTTAAAGGAACACCTGACAGCACTTATTTTTGAGCATGATCTGATCATAAACAGCATAGTGGCATACAAAACCTGCAGCCCAACAGTCAGTAAGGAAAAAAAACTGACATCCGGCGGACTGATTTAACCACTACTCCATTGCTTTTATTTATTCATATATTGCCCGATATTATCCCCTGCCTGATTTATACAATTTATTTCTGCTTTGGCTTTAAAAGGGTGATCAGTGGGTTGAAAAATAAAAAAACATACATTTTCATTTACTTATTCACTTGTTCCAAACCTTTCTGACTTTCTTTCTTCTGTTGAACACTAAAGATATTCTATAGAAAGTTGGAAAGTTACGGGGTTTTTATCTTTCTTAAAAAAAAGTACCTCAATAGTATAAATTTACATTTTTGACTGACCTATTACTTTAAGTACTCTCTAAATTGCTGAAATATCAAAAACCTATGAGTGATCATCAATGAAATCTCATTAGATATACATTTTCGTGTATTTTTGGGTCCATTCGGGAAAAAAGCACATTTAATTTCAATGTCCCATATCCCTAGGACACCAAACACTAAGATTAAAGAACATATTATCATTTAAAAAAGTGAAGAAGAAATTGTTGGCGTACAAATTAATATTCTAATTTAGTACAATCAAAAAGAAAATGAGAGGTGGAGCTAGAGACAGAACTATCAGAAGACATGTGGCAGTCTGTTTTAGACAATATCCACTCATTTTCAATTAGTTTAAAATGATATAATTTAAAGTAGTTCATAGATTACATTGGTCCAAATTTAAATTGAATATAGAGCCTAATTGTGATTGATGTGATATTGAGCAAGCTACTCTATCTCATGTGTTTTGGGCTTGTTCAAAATTAAAGGATTTCTGGCAGCTAATATTTACATTTCTCTCGGACGCATTAAATACCTATCTGCTTGTTAAGTGTGACGTCACGCGAAGCGGCTTCCGGGTCCAAGCGCTCTATTCAACTGAATGGGGAGACTCATGAAATGGTAATAATAAACGTTTACAAAGCGATTTAATACTTTCGAAAATCACGATCGCAGTATACATGTCCATGCCTAATATCCGATGTCAGAAAGTGATTCATTTTTTTTTTAATTGTTAAATTTTTGGTATTTGTTATGCAGCAAGCCCAGAGATTGTTGTGTACACTATGATTTTATATAAAATTAACTTTAATGTGTGATATGAATAAAACGTGATCATAAACGAATGAATTCTCCACTCAAATGAATGGCGGCTTGGACCCGGAAACAGTATTACATACGTCATCACTTAACAAGCAGATATAGAACCTGAGGCCATAATTTCAATTTTTGGGATCACACCACAGTTCTTATGTTCTAAAAAAAGCAAGATAAATGTGATTGCATTTGCTACGCTTTTAGCTAGAAGATTAATAATGCTGAAATGGATGGACAACTTCCTTCAACCTTTAAGCAACAGCTTATGGAACTCCTACACCACCTGACCTTGGAAAAAATACGATATACTACAGGAGGCCCTACTGATATGTCTTTTTTCTTCTGGCAACCTGTTTTAGATCACATAGTAGAACCTTTCTTTGATTTTTTTTTTTACTATTTTTTTTCTTTTCTTCCCTTATATATGGAAGTTAAATATGTTTTACTTTAATATTATTATTTATTTGTATTTCATCTTAATATTATTTATATATTTTTATATAACCTAAATGTATATGTGACAGGTTTTGTTTGTTGTGTAAAAAAAAAAAGAAAAAGTGAAAAGCTATTCGCACTGTATGTTATCTAATATGTTCTAAAAATACTTTTGAACAAATTAATATTGTAATCAAAAGTGATTGTTTTTTGAAAACTGTAGACCAATCAGACTACTAGGAAACTACTAGAGGCTGGATCCTTGAACACTATTTGAGACACTAGCTATATTTTCATCCACCTATTTTTATGTGCATTTAGGAATATTGCAATAAAATTAATAATTAATGAAAATGCCAAGATGTGGATATATTTTGAAAATGCAAATATTTAGCGTTTTATAAAAAGTGGTTAGAAAGGAATGCACGTAAACTACAATGGAAATCGGTTTTACCGGATAATTTGCAGCATGCATATCCAAAAAAGTAATGTGATTTTGATTTAATAGATCACGTGGTAAGAAAAATAGGTTCAATGGGATGGCATTAATGGACAAACCAGTTGATCGAGCACACTTTAAAATATCTGAAATGTTGTTTTGGTCATTCTAAAATCCCTCAGCCAAAGTCTGTTATCAAAGTGGTTCAGTATTATTACCTCCAGAATGGTCTTGAGCATATGTGCTCCCAAACAGCATCTCACACCTTCAAAAGCCACCGTATAATCATTGGGTTTAATCTTCTGAGGTGCATGTAACTATAAAATACAACAAGCCTACACTGGCTTCTACTACAACAGCAAATCCCATTATTTATTTTGATATTTGGCACCAGTTTATAAGGAAGTGATGATTTTTTTTCTCTTTGACTCGTTGGATGAAAACAATATTTATGCGATATTCCAATTGTGTGCAAGTAATTTACATCTTTGGAACAAATAGTTGAAGTCAAAATAATTAGCCTTAATTTTTTTTCTTTTTTCAAATATTTTCCAAATGATGTTTAATGGAGCAAGAAATTTTTACTGCATGTCTGATAATATTTTTTTCTTCTGGAGAAAGTCTTATTTGTTTTATTTTGGCTAGAACAAAAGCAGTTTTTAATTTTTTAAAACCATTTTAAGGTCAATATTATTAGCCCTCTGAAGCAGTATTTTTCCCCAATTGTCTATAGAACAAACCATCGTTATACAATGATTTGCCTAATGCAAAAATATCTAGTAAAATACCATATACTGCCATCATTTAGGAATGTGTTGAAAAAATCTTCTCCGTGTTTAAACAGAAATTAGAGAAAAAACATATAGAAGGGGTTAACATTTCGGGAGAGCTAATAATTCTGACTTCAACTGTGTATCATAATAAAAAAAGTTATTTTATTTTAATCTTGAACGGATGTCAGTATATTGTAGGAGACCTCCAAAACAAAATGATAAACCTTAATTTAAACAGAAAATTAAAAGTTCACATCGTAGACTCACATTGTCGTTCTGCATATCGACACTGGCTCCGGCCTCCAGCAGGATGTGAACTGAGTCAACATTACCAGCCAGAACAGCACAGTGCAGAGGTGAGTTTCTGTTCACTTTGTCCACCGCATTCACTGATGCATTGCACTTTATCAGGAAGTTTGTGGGCTCTGGTCTGTGTTAAAAAAGCACATTCAGGGACAAGGTGTGAGTTATAAGAGAAATGATAGTACAGGAAGGGGTTTTAACCACAAACATTGCCAAACCACTTCTGCTGCAAATGATGATGATACAAGTGAAGGTTTCAAAATTAACATTTGCTAAATGACAAATACGTTAGTAAAAAACGATTATTGTGAAATATTAATACAATTTCAAATACTTATTTTCCAATATAATACATTTTAAAGTGCAATTAATTTCTGTGAGAAAAGAACGGAATTTTTACTATTCCTCTCTTTGATGTCTCATGATCCTTAAAAAAACCATTCTAATAAGTGAATTTGTAATACTTATTTGTAAAACAACTGTTTGTTTAATAAAGAGTTTCAATTTTTTTGGAAACTATATATATATATTTATATTGTATATATTTTTTGAATTTTTATATAGTTTCATTTTAAAATTACAAACTAAATCTCTACTTAACCCTCTACCTCATGTTGTTGCCATATGGCAACATGATATTTATGTTAATTTCCCTGCCATTGTTTATTTAAGACCAACATTCTATTTTTTGTAGGAAAGAGAGAACCTTAGCTTAGCCAATGATGTGCTTTGGTTAAGTCACATGACGTGCAGTGTTTTTCTGTGGCACGATTTCTGACTGAATGCAAATGTAAATGTCAATAAAAACAAAGGATCAACTTATCCCAGATCCACAAATAAAAAATCTGAAACATCACCTTCAGTAAGTTATAATGACATATTCACAAATCAAAACAGTTATCAAATTATTTTTTTGAAAAACGATCAAATGTATGGCAACCCTGTCCAATAGTGGAATGGGCAATATTACTATAGGTTAGCTGTGAACTTTTAAGTTGTAACAATAACAACATGAATGCTAGTAATATAATGTTGATTAGTTGCATGTTAGAGACTGTTCAGGTAAGCTAGCTCAGAGGCATATAAGACAGACGTACTATAGTATATAATATAATATATAAACATTGTAAGCAAGTGGCTACATTATTCAGATGCATGTGGAAGACTTATTTATTTGTTATAGTATTTACTGAAGGAAATAATTTTATCTTCTGTATGTTGTATACATGACAATACAATATTATGTTTGTTTTCAGAAATATTCAGCAAAAAAAGAATGGAATAAATGAAAGCTGTTGGAATAAAAGTTGTTGAAAAGTGTGTATAAGGTGTAATTTATAAGTTCTGTGTTAAAGCTTATAATACTGCAACACCAATTAAATCGTTTTAAACAACAACATTTTTAATTATAAGGAAAGTTCCACATTTGAAATTTCTAAGTTAGATCCACTATTGGACGTTGTTGGTATACGGCAGCATTTCATAAAGTACTCTAACATTTCTAAGTAATCTATCATAATGGGTGCAGCAGAGGGTTAATTTTTTTTGTAATCAGACAACTTAAATAAACCTCATTTTGGATTTAAACTATTTAGATACATGTTTGAGTAAAATGTATTTATTTATTTTTTTTAAATCAAACATGGTGGCTCGTGGTTAGCACTGTCACCTCACAGCAAGAAGGTTGCTGGTTCAAGCCTCAGCTGGGTCAGTTGGCATTTCTGTGTGGAGTTTGCATGTTCTCCCTGTGTTCGCATGGGTTTCCTCCGGGTGCAACGGTTTCCCCCACAAGTCCAAAGATATGTGCTATACAGGTGAAATGGGTAAGCTAAATTGTCTGTAGCGTATGTGTGAAAAATAAGAGTGTATGGGTGATTCCCAGTGATGGAAGGGCATCCGCTGCGTAAAACATATGCTGGATAAGCTGGCGGTTCATTCCGCAGTGGCGAACCCCAAATAAAGGGACTAAGCCGAAAAGAAAATGAATGAATGAATCTTTACTTAAAAGTCATTATAAAAGAGTATTTTTTAAAAGAAACACCTAAAGAGAAATATTATTTTTATTTTATAGATACATGAGAGTAAAATGTATTAATTCTTTAAAATCCTAATGACATTTCTTTGAAATTTATACAAAATATTTACGTAATTTTTATGTTTATATTTGTTTTTGACAACACAATACAAGTATTTTAGCTTCGAAAGAGTCAAAAAAATTCTATTAGGAAGAATAACCCCATCAAACAATTTTCTGAAAAAGAGGTATTAGGGTATTAAATAAATGTTATTATAACGTTAAACAAAATGAATGGGGTATAAGCACACAAACTTTTAATTTTAGTCAGCCAGCCCCAGGGCTCATGGTGAATTGTTATCCTATACAAAATCGCCATGTTTAAGTTATGATTTCTTTAAAAAATACAGCGATCTTTACTGCTTAGGTGAGAAATGATATAAAGTGGGTCTCAGAACAAACAAGAAGCACTGCATTAACCTGCCTGTGTTTAAAGTGTCTTTCGTCTCTTTTTACGCTTTAACAACTGAATGGATGCTTAAGTCTATTTAACAGATTATATTTGAAATGCATCACAACATCGATGCTGTAAAATGAACCTTATGGAATTGAAAATAATCACATAAACCTTTTACCGGAAGTTCATCATTGGCTAAAAAACACTAGCTGTGCATATTATACCTGCCAACACTCCTGTTTCTCCCAGGAGTCTCCTGTATTTCAGACTCGTCTCCCGCCACCCTCCTGTTTTGTTATTTCTCGGGATAACCCGGTGCATAGTACAGTTACTTAGCTGTGTTATTCAAACACCGCACCCCCAACACCTAGACACATACCCCCGCCCCCCAACCGGTCTCCTGGATTTTCAGAGATAAATGTTGGCAGGTGTGGTGCATAAACCCCATTGAATTAAATAGTTTCAAACACTTTACTGAATTGACAGCATGACTATCTTACCCAATGATTTTTTGTGCCGCCAACATCAATGGAGTTTGTCCGTTTAAATCTGGTAAATCCACTTCCTACAACAACACAGGGACATAATTTCTCAGTATTCACGCACTCAGTGGTTATTTAGCCTGTGACTGCGTGTGTTTGTGTCACACCTGTCCTTTGGCCATAAGGTAGGCAGCGATGGGCATATTCTGGAAGAGCACAGCCAGATGGAGACCCCGATAGCCTTCGCCATCTGCTAATGATGGATCGGCTCCATATCGCATCAGCTGAATGACCATAGATAAATGGCCCTGCCTGCTCAGATGTGACGAGAAGAGAGAAAGAAAACAAACACTGTCAAGTGGCAAATGCTGGTAGACATTTTTCAAAAGCATTTCTAGAGGTTTTGTTGGATGGATAAATGCAGATGTCAGTTCTGCTAAAATTAATACACATTAAATTTATTATATTATAGTCATGTCTACTGGTTGACTGATAATAGTTTTATAATGCCTTTTTTCTTTGAAATACCGTGAAAACATATGAATAATGATTGTTGAAATTAAATGTATCTATTTGACAAAATGACAACTGGTCCAAGTCCAACGTTATTCCACTTAAATATTGATTTCTTAAAGGAACACTTATTTTAAAAAATAAACTCATTTTACAATTTTCCGTAGAGTAAAACATTTGAATTGTACTATTTTTTAATCCATTCAGCCTATCTCCAGCTCTGGCAGAAGCACTTTTAGCTTAGCTTAGCTTAGCATAAATTATTAAATCAGATTTAGATCATCAGCGTCTCTGTCTCTCTCAAAAAAAAAAGTTTCAATAATTTTCATATTTAAAGCTTGACTTTTTTTTGTAGTTACATTAAACTTTATTTATTTATTTTTTTAAGGATGGTAATGGTCTAATCTGATTCAATGATTTACGCTAAACTAAGCTAAAAGTGCTCCCGCCAGACTTAAAAATAAGATGAATGGATTAAAAAATGGTAAAACGTAACCGTTTAACCCAAGGGGACTTGTAAAATTAGCGTGTTTTCAAAGAAAAAAAACCCAAAAAAACAAAACAAAAAAAGGTTAAAACATGGCTATCTTTTAGGCAAAAAATTCTTATAAAGATGTCTGAAAACATGCCACTTCTTTGTTTATTTTGACCAATTGTATTTTTTCTAGAGGACAAAAATTGGTATTTGAAAATAAGATTAAATTGGTAATAAGTAGTTTAAAGAATAAAACAAAAAAATATTTTACTATAAACAGTAAATCCACAGAAAGCATTATTTTTTCTGCACATTTTTTCCATAATGTAGGCAAAAATCTTTTCACTTACAAAATTAAAAATGACAAAATCTGAATTATTACGACTAAAAATAATAAGCAAAGGTTAGATTTATTATACAACTAAACCTGACCATAGTGTGTGAAATGTGTGTGTTTGTGTGATAGCTTTTGTTTTCCATTGTACATTGTAAAGTAGTTCAGTATTGGTTAACTTAAATCATAATATCACATAAAAACAACAATCTTTTCCCCCCTCTGAAATAGTATAATATTGCAGGTAAATCTTATCACTACCTAATCAGTGGCACAAAGATCAATAATAACATTTCTTAACTATTTATAGGACAATATATCACAGCAAAAAGCAGTTATAGTGACAGGTCTATTGGCGATGTATCCCAGACTGACCGTATGGCCCAGTGGAGTGGTGTAGAATTCAGGTCACCACCTAGTTGGTCAATGACAGCACCTTTAGATATGTAGTATCTATAAAACACAGCAAATATAATGTGAACAACACACAAATAATACAGAACAGTGTTTTAAAGGAACAGATCAACCAAAAATAATCAGCCTCAAGTGGTTTGTATCCTTCATTATGCTGACACAAAGTTATTTTGAAGAAAGCTAAAAAAAATGGTAACTATTGATATCCATAGTAAGGAACCTTGTTTTTCTTACTATGGATAGCAATGGCTACTGGTAAATTCTTGCCAAGCCAAATGTCAAATTCCCTGACTTTTTCCTGATTTTACAAATTAAAAAGCTGAATAAACTATCACCCTTGCTTTTCATGTAACGCACATTCTAATTCTAAAGGTAAACAATTGATCAGTCAAAGTCAATTCACTGAAAAAAAAGTGTGTTTCGTTTATCTTCAATTAAACTCTGACTTCCATGCTTCCATATTTGAAGGAACAGTCCTTCTTTTCTCATATTAAACCTATTTAACATTATTAATAGGCTACTGAGTGACTGGTGTTGTCACAACTCTAATGTTCATTTTCAAACCGTCTGCTAGTTATGTTTTTTTCAAGATCTGAGGATGAACTATATGTTGCTGCTTTCAGTAGTGTCATTAAATGTCATGTAAAATGGTACTTAAAGTAACATTGGTGGCATTTAACATTAAATAAAGCACATAATCTGTACCTGAGGTGATCGTAGTCTTAGCAATATATGCTGTTGTTATGCTGTGACGTTGCAGAAATAGAAAGCACTTGTAAAATAAATATTTTCATGTGTCGTCTTAGCAGACGGTTAAGACAAAAACACGTTTAAGATGGAAAACATTCATTTGTTGCCGTATCATGTGTGGTTTACTTTAGACACAGTGTTAGTTTGTCATGAAAGGATGATACACTGAAATAAAACCCCACCCCCTATAAATTCTTATGCTGCTTGTTGTAAACTGAAAATTTAATATGTAATATTCTCCACTTTCCTTCCTAATCTGCAATTGCCTGTCTGCCTCCATCGCTAACTCTATTACACAAAAAAAAACTATAATAATTACTAATGTTCTGCGTCTTACACTTTACATACCTGAAACTTGCCTACAGCACTTATTCATTGTTGCTCTTATAGTTGCTTCCTTGTCCTCATTTGTAAGTCGCTTTGGATAAAAGCGTCTGCTAAATGACTAAATGTAAATGTAATATTTTATTTTATATTCCGTGTTAATATATATATGGTTGCCGGTTGATGAACAGGAAATAAAATGGCATGAAAAAACAAACCAAAACAATAGGCAAAAACGAGAAACAATGCAATAAACAGGGTTCCCACTCTTTTATAAACAACAAATAAAAAAAAATGTATTCCCTCAGCATATGCAGCACCTTGAAAGTCCTTAATGTACTTAAAATTTCACCTAAACTTAATTTTACATTAAAATGTAATGAGGATGTTTTAATTGTGTCATTTTAAAAGAGTTTGAACAGTCCTGTTTAAAGAACGTCAGTCAAATGTGCTAAATTCAATACTGGTAATATTTAAAGGCGGTTTCAGAAATATTGACTGAAATTGCATTTTTTGTCACAGTTTTTGTACAAGATTTAAATTTAAGATTTTTTAATTAACAATTTATATTTTTTTAAGTTTTTAGATCTCATTTTTTTGAGCACAGTTCCATTGCTCAAATAACACATAAACAAATTTAACTTCAAATTTAATTTAATGAAGCAAAATTAATTATTTAATTCAAACACTTTCAAGAACCTAAGCTTGTTTGTAAGTACTTTCCAGGCCTTGAATCCTTATGTCTGAAATTCAAGTACTTACAAGAAATGTGGGAACCACAAATAAAAAAAACATGGTATAGAAAAACTTATTTTTGATAAATGAAAAAAAAAAAAAAAAAACGACAAAAAAAATTCCACGACTTGGATAAAAACAAAATTCAATTCCCTGACTTTCAACATCTGCTCATAGACCTTTTAAAACTGCATAACATTCCAGAAATCCTATGACCCATAAAACAAATACTATAGAAGTCTATAATTACCGATTTGCAGCTTTCTACAAATATTCTTATTGTGTTTAAAAAGTCAAATTGATTTGGAACAGCATAGGTAAATAATGTCAGAATCTTCATTTTTAAGCTTACTAACCATTTAAGAATTCAAAGAATCTTAACCTAAATAAGAGGTGCTTAATTTCCTGCAGAGTTTAACTCCAACTCTGATCAAGCACAACTAAACCGATTAAGGAGCACTGAAGGAGCACTGTAATTAAAGACAGGTGTGTTTTAATCAGTTGAACTATGCAGGAAGGTAGATCTCCAGGAACAGAGTTGGGCACCCTTGACCTAAATCAATGAACAACTCAGTGCAAAAAAGCTGTAAAACAACAAAATCTTACTTGACAATGTCTGCTCGATTATTGATGGCAGCCCAATGGAGAAGCGTAACATTTTCCTTATCAGGTTGCCTGACGTCATAACCGGCCTCTACAAGTTCTTTACACCTCTCAAGAGCACCAAACCTAGAGTTTAAACAATACAAGGGAAATATGTTGTTTATTTGTGCATCAGGATTAACTTGTTCAATCATGTATACCCTATAAGCTGCAGGTTTACAGTATGAACAAATGGTTCTGCATGTATCTGCATCCTCTTATAGAAATGAACTATTTGAGCAGTGTGAATCATGCAGGTGAGACAACAAATCCAGACGGCGCTCGAGTTAATGGAAACCCAGATATTACATCAGCACAATTGTGTCCTGTATTTGTACTCTAATTCACTCATGTTCTGCCTGCTTCTCTGCAAAGGGAAGATTAATGAGCTGTTTACAGAATCTTTCTGCTCACTGCTGAACGGCAAGATCTCAGGTTAAGATCAAGAACACATGCGAGAGAAGCCTGAAATGTTTAATGGGAATCTCAGAAAACCTTTCCATAAAATAGGTTGAAAATGGTTTGCACTGTAAAATAAGCATATTTGTTTTACAAACACAAAAATAAAATAATTTTATATCAGAATAATGTATTTAATAATTATAAAATTATTCAGAAAAACTGGAACTGTAAGACAAAGTATATTTATTTATACCAAATATAAATTACCAAATATGAACAAACAAAAAAATACCAAATATATAAGAATATAATTACAAAAATTAAGACAAAACCTGTTCATAAATGTAGGCTAAGTATAAAAAAACCTAACTAATAAAACTGCATTAATTAATTATTACCAAATCAGCTAAAATACATTTGAAATGTCTAAAATATATTTCAAAATATGACAATACAAGCAAATACCATAAAAGTGAATTATTTAAAATTAGTTTTGGGTGAAGCATCCTTAAAGTCAGTATTTATTGTTGAAATTGCACTTAAACTAATTCATAGCATCACACAAATATACTTCCCTACAGCTGTGACCAAAACTCCCTGGGGCATCTTAATACCATAAAATATTAACAGCTAAATATTTCCCATGTGAATATTATAGTGTTTACTGCACATGTAGGGAATAAATCTCACTGTGTTGCTTTGATGATGTCCCAGGAGCTGCTGTCCTCGGGGTGCGAGGATTTCCTCGGCTGCTGTGTGGGGTCCATAGGTCCCGGGACAAGCTGACCGTGGAAGCCAGCGGGCATGAAACCACCAAACCCAGATCCTCCATGACTGTGTCCGTGTCCATGGGAGTGGCCACCGCCATGTCCATGGCAACTGTCACCCATGTGACCATGGGAGTGGGACTGTAAATTTTTACAATGGTTATTCATGATTAGTGATTTCAAATTTAAAGCCAATTGGATTTGATATGGCAATATTCAAACTAGGGCTGAGCGATTCATCGAAAAATAATCAAAAGCGATATCCAGAATCTATAATCGATTTAATTTTTCCAAGTCAATTTTTTCAATTACTTTCCCTACTGCGTGTGGAGTCATGTAATTCCATTCTGATTTATACTTCTGCGTCGAACACACAGGTGTAGTCCAGCGCAGCCTTCCCGCGTTCGCATACCTGCGCACCTCTTAAAAAAAATATTTCTACACATTGCGCGTTTGCACTAAATTGACGTTGATTGGGAGCTGCACCAGAGATGCCTTAAGACGGCATACTTGCATTACATTTAAATTATTATTTACATTAAAATATTGTTTACAGAAGATGTAAGCAATGCCCTGTTTGAAATATTATTTACAGGATATGCAAGAGTTATTTTATTCAAAAGAGATACTGCTTATTTTCTACTTCTATTATGAAAAACATAATACTAATAATTCATTTTGTTTCCAAAAGTGCGAGCTATTTATTTTCACTATTTATTTTCAAGCAGAAAGACTGACTGCTTGTTTTAGGCAATGTGTGGTTTAATTTCAGTTGTTCAACACTGATGTTCAATAAATAATCATAGATAGTAGATATTGTGTGTTTCCTTTAATTAATTTAAAATAGAGTAATGCACCCTTTATTCAAAAGTTTTGCAGTGAACTATGAGGTCAAAAAAATAAATAAATAAATAAAACAATCATTCATTAATCGCAATCAAGTTAAAATGTTTAATTAATCGAGATTTTGATTTTAGGCCAAATCGACCAGCCCTACTTCAAACCCAGCGTTTAAATGCATAATAATACTTATTGTAATTATTACTACTACATCAGTACAATCTTAAAAAATAGGTTAAGTATGGAGAAAAATCTAACAAATAGGTTAAGCTTTGGAATTATTTTAAATGCCTGGCATTCAATGTAAAACATAACAACCCAACGTTTTTGAGTGCATTAGCAGATTTTGTAGGAACCAGTAACCAGTCAAGTGCTCTAGTCCTTATGAGACGATAGTATTTATGACTTTCAAGTGCATTTAGATGGTTATTCTCTTAATTCACTACAAAAATACAGCATTGTCTGTTATTAGTATTTGCTGCATAGTGAACATGTATTTTTCCATCTTCAAATAAAAGAGTAAAGATCAAACAAAAAGTATGGCACGTTTTTCAGCAGCACTGCTTCCAGAAGAGGTATTTTCATATTCATATTCCCCATTACAATTTTTTTTATAAAACTATCAGAAACCAATAAGTCTACCAGGTAAACCAAAGCATTAAAAACTTTCTAAAAGAACTACCTAAAATCTGTACAAGATTACATAGAGCTTTAATGAGGGTCCGAACAACTGGATTTCAGCATTCCTAATGCTTCATAGAAATTGGCAGAGCTAAAAAAAAAAAAATCTATTTTGCAGCTTTTCTTACTGCAACTCTCTTGGTGGAATTAACATCATGGGTAATGTCTTTCTGCACAAATTCTGCTGTTAATGGGCAAGTTCACCCAAAACTGAAAATTCTGTCATCACTTACACACCCTTCACTTGTTCCAAACCTATTTGCCTTTTTTTTTTTTGGTGATCATAAAATAAGATATACTGAAGAAAGCTGGAAATGGGTAACCAATGACTTCCATAGTATTTTTTTTCCTACTATGGATGTTAATGGTTACCGATTTTCAACTTTCTTCAGAAATCTTTTGTTCTTTATTCATGGTCAACAGAAAAAAAGAAACTAAAAGGTTTAGAACCATGGGAAGGTAATTTACTAAAATAGTGTGTAAATTTGTATTTTTTGTGTAAACTATATCAATAAAATCTAATCTAACATCATTTATTCTTCCTAACGTGGTTTTACTTTTTTTTTTCGTCTGTGAAACACAAAAGAAGATATTTTGAAGAATGCTGATACCCATCGACTTCCATTGTAGAACGAAAACGTTACTATGGAAGTCACTGAAAAAAAAACTCAAACAATTTTAAACAATTAAAGGGTTCGCATGGCACGAATGACCCACCCCCCTACTGACAAAGTCCAGAATTTGGCCACTATATGAGCTCATTTGTCCCATTTTTGACAGTATGATATTGTACATTGTGAGGACAACCAATTAAAAGAAGGCTTTAATGCAAATTTAGTTATTCATTATTATTAAAATGAACATGTTTTGACTGAGAAAATGAGCTGGCTAGTTTGTTATTTGCCTATAGGCTACAGTTTTTCATTTAAAACAATTTTAACAGATTCCTAATTGTTTTTGGGGTTTTTTAAATGATGGATAAGAATAAATTAGCATTTAAAAAACTAAGCATCTCCTGCTTAAGACTAATCTCATTTAGGCAAGGGCCGGTATAAGACTCTGACGGTATGATAACCTTGGATTAAAAAAATATCATGGTTTCACAGTATTGTAATCACTGCTCTAAAATATATTCTTTTTAAATATTTGGATAAAAAAAAAAAAAAAAACGCTTTTGAATACAATATATTTTCTTTTTTAAAATATTTATAATATCTTGGGATATATATATATATATATATATATATATACATATATATATATATATATATATATATATATACATATATATATATATATATATATATATATATATATATATATATATATATATATATATATATATATTCTTTCTGCTGGAGATATTGTTGTCCTAAAAAACAACAACAAAAAATGTAAATAAAAAAACTTACACATACCTAAGGAACCTTTTTCAAACCATGGTATACCTTGAAAATGGTTATCGTCCCATGCCTAATCTCATTACATTACTTTTAAAACTGAAACACCTAATGCACATTTGTAAATTAACAAAATTTTTAGTAAACAAACTAGTATGGTAAGCACTTGTCAGAAATATTTTTGTTGCATCAAAAAGTGGGCTAATGACAACCATCCGACAAGCTAAATTTGGTGCTTAAATGGTCACTAAAATGCAGCATTTGAACCTCATAATTAGATTGTAACTTAGACCTCAAAATTATTAATAGAAAATGAGGCGAATGACTGCGAAAAGGTCCACTTTTTGAGAAAAAAAAGAACCACCCATTTTAATAGGCTGGCTATGGGCATACAGAAGTACATTTAAGTGTGTTCAACTCATAAACTATCAAACCTGAGGACAGAATATGATAAGGCTAGTCATGTGGTTTCAACATGGCTGTGTCCATAAGAGAGTAAAATAAAATATTTTCAAGACTAGCAGGTAACAGGCTTTATGTCAAATAGGTATTTTAATTACAATTAAGTTACGTGTTTGTCTTGGAGTATGACACTTTAAATTTAGCAATTATTAATTTGAGAGCACAATTGTCAGAAATATAATTTAGTGTATGCGTCAGGTAAACAAATTGTTTGCTCTAGTGATGGTTTAAACTCTGAATCTTCCAGTGATCTAAAAACAGGATTTAGACCCCCATTAATAAACGTAACGTTACACACAGGTGATCAGTTAGCAATAGATGCTAAGTTAGCTTAACCGGTCTTATAAATCCATCAAAAGACAAAACAAAAGAGCACATAAATGATTTTCCCCCTTACTCCGTCTCCTTCTGACCAGTCCATCACTTCTGTACGAGGTTATCCGTGATTTACCATCAAGATTTACTCTGACAGAAACTGAAGTCGGGTGTGCGGTCGGTGCATCTTCCACTTCCTGGATACGAGTGACAAAAAAGTCTGCGTTCTGATTGGCCGCTTCGTCTCAGTGACGCTGAGGGTTACCTTATTTGCATTTCCTGACATACTTGCACTCAAGCGCGAATGCTAATGATAATCTGCATTTATTTATGATTTATGTACAGATGATTAATTTATTCTAGATTTTCGGTTTCACATACACATGAACATTCATGAGATTTCATGAGATTTCCTGATTTCCTGGAGCTAAGGATTTTAGCACACGCTTCTTCTAAACAAACATACTGGGAATATTTCTAAAAATTTCTTCCATAGTATTTGTGTTTCCTACTATGAATGTTAATGGGCAATAATTGTTTAGCTTTATTTAGAATATCTGCGTTTTTTTTTATTTGTGTTCAATAGAAAAATAAAACAGAAAGGTTGAATCCAATGGAGGGGGGTTAAACAGTGTGCACGTTTTTATTTTGGTGTAAACTATATGAATAAAAAGCCAATATTTCAAATTAAATGAATAATTCACCCAAAAACTCTAATAACCTCATTTTTTCTTTCTCACATGGTTTTAAACTTCTATACGTTTCATTTTTCTGTTGATCTTAAAAGAAGATATTTTGAAGAATGCTGATACCCATCAACTTCCACTGTAGGTCAAAAAAGTTACGATGGAAGTCACTAAGAAAAACTAAAATAATAACGATAATCTGCATTTATTTTAGCACACGCTTCAAGCCAGATATTGTAGGAATATTTCTAAATATTTTTCCATAGTAATTGTTTTTCATACTATGGATGTTAATGGTTAATATATTAATAGGTTTGAAAGCAGTGGAGGGTGATTAAACAGTGTGTACATTTCTGTTTTTGTGAAAACTATATCAATTTAAAACTAATATTTCAAATTAAATGGATAATACACCCATAATTCATTTATTCTTCCTCACATTTTAAACTTCTATGAGTTTCTTTCTTCTGTTGATCACAAAAGAAGATATTTTGAAGAATGCTGATACCCATCGACTTACAATTGTAGGACAAAAAAGTTACTATGGAAGTCACTGAAAAAATAATTGAATAATAAAGATAATTTGCATTTATTTTAGCACATGCTTCTTCTAGTCAGATATATTGGGAATATTTGTTTCATAGTATTTGTTTTCCTACTATGGATGTTAATGATTAATAAATAAAACTAAAAGGTTTGAATCCAGTTGAGGGTGATTCAGTAGTGTGTACATTAATTTTTTATTTTTTTGGTTGAAACTATAGAAATAATAAACTAATATTTCAAATTAAATGGATAGTACACCCAAAAAAAAATGTTTATTCTTCCTCACATGGTTTTAAACTTCTATGAGTTTCATTTTTCTGCTGATCTTAAAAGAAGATAATTTGAAGAATGCTGATACCCACCGACTGCCATTGTAGGACAAAAAAGTTACTATGGAAGTCACTGAAAAAATAATTGAATAATAAAGATAATTTGCATTTATTTTAGCACACGCTTCTTCTAGTCAGATATATTGGGAATATTTGTTTCATAGTATTTGTTTTTCCTACTATGGAAGTTAATGATTAATAAATAAAACTAAAAGGTTTAAATCCAGTTGAGGGTGATTCAGTAGTGTGTACATTTATATTTTATTTTTTTGGTTGAAACTATAGAAATAATAAACTAATTCTAATTAAATGGATAGTACACCCAAAAAAAAAAGTTTATTCTTCCTCACATGGTTTTAAACTTCTATGAGTTTCATTTTTCTGCTGATCTTAAAAGAAGATAATTTGAAGAATGCTGATACCCACCGACTGCCATTGTAGGACAAAAAAGTTACTATGGAAGTCACTGAGAAAAACTAAAGTAATAACGATAATCTGCATTTATATGAGCACACGCTTCAAGCCAGGTATAATGGGAATACTTCTAAATATTTGTTCCATAGTAATTGTTTTTCTTACTATGAATGTTAATGGTTAATAGATTAAAAGGCTTGAATCCAATGGAGGGTGATTAAACAGTGTGTACATTTTAGTTTTTGTGTAAACTATATAAATTAAAAACTAAGATTTCAAATTAAATGGATAATACACCCATAATTCATTTATTCTCCCTCACATGGTTTTAAACGGTTTGATTCATCTGTTGATCACAAAAGAAGATATTTTAAAGAATGCTGATACCCATCAACTTACAATTGTGGGACAAAAAAGTTACTATGGAAGTCACTGTGAAAAACTAAAATAATAATGATAATCTTTTTTTTATTTTAGCACACGTTTCAAGCCAGATATTGTAGAAATATTTCTAAATATTCATCACTGTCCCCCTGGCCAGGAGTCATACTCATACAAAAAGAAATGCAGATTATCTTTACGTCAAATTGACGCTGTGTGTGCGTTACATACCTGTTCAACTTGCTGTTCCAGTTCAGTTTCACAATGTGAAAGCCACATAAATGTGAATGAGATTCCTTTTAGCCATTGTTTAAATTTGTGAAGTAACACATCTATTCGAAGCATTGCAGCTTTATGCAGAGCTAACAATAATGGGCATTGTTTGTACATGTATCATGCTAATACAATGTTTGTAGACGTTTAATGAGGTTGACCTTATTTTTACTAACCCTTTAACATTACGGATAGCCTACTAAAGGCACATGTCATAAAAAAATTAACTATTTTGCTGTTATTGAAACACCAGAGCTTTTGTGGTTTTTGGATTCTAAATTAAATAAATGTGATTTTATACACAGAATTCACATAATATCCAGGTGAGGTTCTTCAACTAATTATTCTGACCATTTCATAATAATAATAATAATATTAATATTAATAATAATAATTCATTTTGTTTTTGGCTTACTCCCTTTATTAATCAGGGAACACTATAGACGAATGAACCACCAACTTATCCAGCATATGTTTTACGCAGCAGATGCCCTTCCAGCTGCAACCCATCACTGGGAAACACACATACACTTTCATTCACACACACACTACAGACAATTTAGCTTACCCAATTCACCTATAGTGCCTGTCTTGGACTTGTGGTGGAAACCGGAGCACCTGGAGGTAACCTACACCAACACGGGGAGTACATGCAAATATAATAATATTGATAATACATTTGATCCATAATAGCCCTTTCTTAAACAATATAATATGTAATCATATGCCTAAAATTACAGCAAAAAAGTGTATTTTTTTATTTTGTCCTCCAACATTGACAATGCGAATGCATATGCAGTAATGTTTGAATGATGCATATGTAAAATGTATGCAAACATAATGTATATATGTTCATGTCCTACTTGAACATGGCCAGACTGGTTCAAGATGATAGAAAGGCAACAGTAACTCGTTGCCACCCAAGGCATGCAGAAGAGCATCTCTGAACACACAACACGTCTAACCTTGAGGCAGATGGGCTACAGCAGCAGAAGACCACACCAGTGTCACTCCTGTCAGCTAAAAACAGGAAATTAAGGCTACAATTAGCACAAGTTTACTAAATATGGACAATAGAAGATTGGAAAAACGTTGCCCGGTCTGATGAGTATTGATTTCTGCTGCAACATTCGGCTAGTAGGGTCAGTATTTGGCGTCAACAACATAAAAGCATGGATCCATCCTGCCTTGCATCAACGGTTCAGGCTGCAGGTGGTGTAATGGTGCCCTCTGATGGCTACTTCTAGCAAGAACACGCACCATGTCATAAATCACAAATCATCTCATACTGGTTTCTTGAACATGACAATGAGTTCACTGTACTCAAATGGCCTCAACAGTCACCAGATCCCAATACAATAGAGCACCTTTGGGATGTGTTGGAATGGGAGATTCACATCATGGATATGCAGCCGACAAATCTGCAGCAACTGCATGATGCTATCATGTCAATATGGAGCAAAATCTCTATCCAACCTGGTTCTAGTAAGGTGTACCTAATAAAGTGGCCAGTGAGTGTAAAACAGTAGGCTGAGTCATCCTAACTAAATTAAAATACAGCTTGATTAAAATATGTCAAACAAGAGGTTTGGTATAAAAACCTTATTTCTTTTTACAGTGACTGGCATTTTAAGGGGAGTCTTCTGCACAGTAAAATGTATGATAGACAATAAATCATACATTTAAATACAAATTAAATGTATGATAAAAATAGAATAAATGTGCTTCCATTTAATTTATTACAACTGCACTTTCTTTTTATCCGTTTTAATCTTTCACATTTAACCCATATTTACATTATTTATGAATCTATAGCCGTCTTTACACAGCTAATTTAAGGCAGCCCTAATGCAGGTCTGTGTTTATTCAGCATTTAATGTAAAAAAACTATATGCAGCATTATTCAATCTGCATATACACACATTTTGTATAAGATATAGACCTATATACACTATATTTGCATATATTTACATATGCATCACTCATATGCATAAATTACTACATATGCATTTGCATTGTCAATGTTAGAGGACAAAAAGAAAATACAGTTGTTGGTTTTTTGGGTGATTTTAGTCATAGTGGGATATACAAAAAACATATTGACTGTTGGGAGGGAAAAAAAAAGCTGGTCAGGGCAATCTCACACTGACCAAGTTTATGTGGCAACATGTTGTAAAGCTTTAGCAGACCGGGTACAGATGCAAGCTGAGACAATGCTTTTATTGCACACACTTAACTTCGACCCTAACCCTACCCCTCACAGGGACATAACCTGATCTATTGAGTGCATGTGTCTGAGATTGCATCCAGTTGAATTGAGATTATACAGCCCTGGGAGTTTAACAAACTTATTTCTGAAAGCTTTTTAGTCAGTTTTTTCACCTATAAGATTCGTTAAAATAGAATTTTTTTTAACTAAGACCTATTTGAAAAGTATCTAGCCTGATGTTTGCCTGATTTAAACGTTAATTCCAAGAAACAGGGCCTATAGTGACCACAAGATGGCAGCAAATCCTGTCAGTTACTAATAGAAGCCCCTCAGTTAGGAAAAGCCGCTCACAGCATTTGTTGGGAGAACAGAACTATTGATTATGTTTCCACAGATCAATCAAAGCCTGAGGAGATCCATCACTTCACACTCCTGTGAACAACTGCTTCCAAACCACAATCATCTGGAATTGAACCAGGGACAGAGAAATTACACAGTATCTATCTATCTATCTATCTATCTATCTATCTATCTATCTATCTATCTATCTATCTATCTATCTATCTATCTATCTATCTATCTGTCTGTCTGTCTGTCTGTCTGTCTGTCTGTCTGTCTGTCTGTCTGTCTGTCTGTCTGTCTGTCTGTCTGTCTGTCTGTCTATCTATCAGTCTGCCTGCCTGCCTGCATGCATGCATGCATGTCTGTCTGTTTTTCTGTCTGTCTGTCTGCCTGCCTGTCTGTCTGTCTTTTTGCCATCTATCCATCCATTTATGTATCTGTCTGTCCATCAATTTATCTGTCTCTGTGTCCGTTTGTCCATATGTTCATCCCTCCATCGGTCTATCCACTCATCCATCTGTACATTTATCTGTTTTTCTATTGATCTATACATCCACCCATCCCGCTTTTCTGCTGTCCATCAATTCACCCATCCATCCATCCATCCATCCATTTGTCTGTCCATCAGTCCACCCATTCATCTATTTGTTTATTTATCTGTACATCTGTCCGTTTAATTGACATATATCCATCTGTCCATCCATCCATCTGTCTATCATCCTTTTGTCCATCTAGCCATCCATTTATCAATTCATTTATTTGTCTGTCCATCCATCTTTGTCTCTTTGCCATCCATCCATCCATTTACATATCTGTCTGTCTATGTCCATATGTTCATACGCCAATCTATCTGTCTATCCATATATCTACCTGTCTGTCCATCTATTCATCCCTTCATCCATTTATTCAACCATAAATCTATTTATTGTATTACTTTTGTCCATCTATCCATGTTTGTTCATTCATCTGTCTATCATTCCTTTCTCCATACATCCTTCAATGAATTTACCTGTCTGTTCATCCATCGATCCATCGTTCTGTCGATCCATTAACCCATCCATCCATCCATCCATCCATCCATCCATCCATCCATCCATCCATCCATCCATCCATCCATCCATCCATCCATCTGTTTTTCCATCTATTTATTAGTCCATCCATTCGTTAATGTGCCTGTCCATCCATCAATCCACCAATTCATCTATCTATTTATCCATCTGTCCATTTGGTTGACATATATCCATCTATCATTCCTTTTATATATCCATCTGTCTATCATCCTTTTGTCTATCTATCCATCCTTCTATCAATTAATTTATTTGTCTATTCATCAATCCATCTTTGTCTCTTTGGCATCCATCCATCCATCCATCCATCCATCCATCCATCCATCCATCCATCCATCACTTAATGTATCTGTCTGTCTGTGTCCATTTGTCCATACTCCATCTATCTGTTCATCCACATATCTCCCTGTCTGTCCGTCCATCCATCCTTCCTTATGTTTATCCAACTGTACATCTATCCATTAATTTGTAATTACTTTTGTCCATCTATTCATATGTCCGCCCGTCAATCTACCCGTCTATCATTTCTTTGTCTATCTATTAATTAATTTATCTGTCTGTCCATTTATCCATTCATCTATTTCTGTCTGTTTGCCATCCATCGATCCTTTTATAAGTCTGTCTGTCTGTGCGTCCATTTGTCCATATTCCAATCTATCTGTTCATCCATTTATCTGTGTCTGTCCATCCGTTCATCCTTCCATCCATTAATCCAACCATACACATACACTGAAAACCCTAATGTTGTCTTTACTTAAACAATTAAGTAAAGTTGACTGAACATAACTTAAAATTTAGCATTTTGGTGGTATCACTTAAAAATATGAGTTAATTTAACTTATGTACCATGAAAATGCAAAAACTTAAGATTTCAAGTGTAGTGAGCTCAAAATCATAATTAATCCTTTGGAAAAATATAATTCATTTTCACAAATGTAGTCGTGACTGTTAAATTCTAATTTGTGCAACCTTTTTTGTACAAGATCTTTTTTTAAATCAGAAAACATGGCTTCAGACATATTTATTCATCATAATGTGTATAAATGGCTACTTATTTTTTCATTTAAAATTTATTTTAAAATATTTTATAGTAAATTATTACACACACACACATACATTATATATATATATATATATATATATATATATATATATATATATATATATATATATATATATATATATAATATATATATATAATATATATATTAAAACAGTACTATATATATATATATATATATATATATATATATATATATATATATATATATATATATATATATATATATATATATATAGTACACTGTAAAAAATTTGACCTTAAATTCACAGTAAATTACTGGCTAATAATTGCATTACTTTCACAGTAAATTACTGTATGTAAATTCACAGTAAATTATTGTGAGGTAGTTCACAGTAATTTACTGTGGTTTTGTCACATTAAATTATTGTGAAATTACAACCACATATTGTAACTTTACAGTAGATAATAAAGTCCGTTACTGTGATTTCACAGAATTATCTTGTAGAATTAACTATATTTTACTGTGAATTTGCAGAAGGATTACTGTGATTTAGCAGTAGGTTGCAGTTTAAATACCTGATTTAACTGTAAAGTTACAGTTATATCCCGGATTACTGTAATTTAACAGTTTGGTGCTGTAAAATTTCAAAGCAAATTTAGGTCACACAAAAATGAAAATTCTATCTTGATTTACTCACCCTCAGGTTGTTCCAGCTCTGTTAAAATTTATTTTCTTTTTGTTAAACACAGGAATAAAAATATCAAATATTCCCCTTTGTGTTCAAACAACCTGAGGATGCGTAAATGATGACAGAATCTTCATTTTTGGGTGATCTGAGAAGACTCTAAAATCAAAATAAAAACAAACACACATACATTTTACAGATTTATTTAACAGCTTAATGACATCTGTGTAAACATTTCAGAAAACTTTCAAAAGGTGAAGGTGAAGCCTCAAAAAATACTATAATAACATATTAATAAAAAAAATCTGACATCATATGTTGCATACATATAAAAAGCAGTGCTTCAGAGTGCGCTCTCTCTCTGTCTCATATTATATATATATATATATATATATATATATATATATATATATATATATATACACACACACATGAGAGAGAGAGAGACAAAACTTCTTGCTAAATTAGGCAGTCGTCTATTCAAGGTCAATCATTTTCCTGATAATTTTACACACTTGCTGGTTGATTTGTCTTCTCTGCTTCTTTGACTTCGTCTGTTTTCCATCTCCAAACTGGTGCCCAAAAAGCACCTATAAGCAAAAGGGCAGACAAACAGTTAGCTTCATACAACACTACTAGCAAAATTACTGTTAGCTCAGTTTGAACATGCTGACAATACTGTAACTCAGTCAAACTGCAATCATTTAAACAAAAACATCTGAAAAACATTTCCATCACAAACACACATTCAAGAACAGTCCAACAACAAATAGTGATTTTAATGACCTAGGCAGAGCATTTTAAAACAGTTGATTTGATTTACACCTTCTGTTTACAGACTATAATCTAATGCTGGGTTCACACTTATTGCAAAGTTAACACATGCATCACAACACTTGCTCTTGAATACTGGCAGGATGTTTCTTGCATCAAGCTAATTTTTCATGATTTAAATATTAGGAAAATTTAGCAAAAAAAAAACTTGATTGAAGTGATACAGCACTTGTGTTGTATTAATTTCAATCAGGTTTTTTGCAAATATTCCAAATATTTTTCAACGTTTTTTGAGTTTCACTTAATTTGTGCTGCCCAGTAAAAACTTCCCACTATTTATGCATTTGCAATAACTTGCATGTAATCCACTCACCTGAATAGGTAACTTCACATATGGTATAAGAGCCCCATCCTTTTAAAGACAGCTTCCCCTCTGGTCTCCAGCACAGACAAACAAATTGAGTCTGCAACACGGCCCTTTATAACAAGGGGACAAGGGGAGTCATGACTTGTGCTCCTATACATTCCTTGTTTAACCCCCCAAAACAAGCCCTCAGTTACAATATTTATTGTAGACATTACCTTAAATTCCAGAGTGCAAAAGGCAACTTCAGCATACTTCATTTTCAGACCAGATCCAAAGTCAGTTGTGAAATCCAGGTGAGGTCCCATGACCACTCGACCCTCCAAGGAATAAGACTGTTTGTTTGATGTTGCACTGCTGGGGAAAGAAAGACTAAATTAGAGATGTTTGTGAATAATTACATTTGTTTGTAGAAACAAAGTTGACATTTCATGCTCTGCCTATTAAAAACCAAGCAAACAAACACACATGCCCAGTAAAATTGCTAATAAAAATAAAAACTATAGTTTAAAAAAATCTTTGTCTAATATTTACTACGACTGGAGGTACTGGTGGAATTTCTGGAAGAAGAAAAAGAGTTTGTTTAGATTGTGATAATGAATTTAGGTTATATTTGTGTGCTCAGAATTTACACTCACCTCACACTTTAGCTATTATCAGGTACACCTGAACACCAAAAAATAAAATCTACAGTTAGTGACAATATACAATTAGTTCTCATTAGTAAATGTTAGCACTGCATTAACACCAGTGAGAAATACAATATGTACTGTGTTAGTGTTAATTTAAAAGAATACAATTAAATTGTATTATAAGCCTAATTTAATAAAACAGTTAAGACTTGTTTCATAATGAGTTTAGTTTATTTAACTAACTCAACGTTAACGTTACAGTGAACAAAATTAACGTAAATGATGGTGACTAACCGTAACGTTAACTTAAGTGAAGGCCAGAGCTTACCTTAACGTTATAACGTTAGTCATTTCACATTTACTTCAGTCTTGTACTGAAAAAGAAAATAAAGTTAACAAGAAGTTATTTAAAGAAAATTCCCTTTCTTTTTTTCAGGAACTAACGTTAACGTTATGCTAATACCTCAGAAAACACTACAATCACCATCTGGCGTCGTTAATTTCTTGTTTTAAATAAAGGCACGCTTAAACCATGTACTTGCGAGTACAACTAAAGTACTCGGTAAATTCCTGTTAAATGACATGCACTATACAGAAATACACATACAACAATCATTTAACGGACAAAAGTCACATTTTAACACTTACCGAGGATGAATCCGTTGGGTGAAGAGACGACGGAGGCGTTGTCTGTGGTGATTGCGCTTGTTTGCGGTCGAGTCGAGTCAGTTCTGTTCAATGAATCGGCTCCTTTAAGTGAACAGTAAAGAGTCGAATTCGCCTGAAACGCATTCCTTTTTTGTATAATATTGTAAAACGCAGACATATAATTCATTAATATTTCATCATATTGCTTGGTTCGTGTACTGCTTGTACACGAATTGCATGTTGATGACTATGAGCTTATGAACACGTCTGATAAAATATCTGAATCTGATTCAATGTCACACGAGTCCTGAACCGAAGCAGTGCAAAAGTGATAGATTGATTGAAATATAAAGTTAATTCTTTTCTTCGCCATTCAAAATATTACGTATCTCTGACTTTAACAATAAGAATAACAAAAAAAGTTTGTTTTGAGTGTATTGAGAATTATTATTTTTTCCTCCCAGGATTCATTTCGCACCAAGCTGCATCAAGCTGTAATGGTGGATGAGAAGGCACATAATATTATATTGCTTGTAATATGTAATGAAATAAAGTTTTAACACTTTTTCATGCGAGAATGTAGTTCTTCAAAACTCAAATCTGTGGATTTTTAGTAAAGATTGTGTGTAATTTTAAGTGTGTTTTGCCGGTAGCGGAGATCTATGACCTACAGGCGGTAACGGCGCTCATTACTCATGTATCCGCCGAGAGGCGCCTGTCTTCAGGCTAGACATTGGGACAATTGCCCCGTCTTCGATGGCTCTATATGCGTCCGAAAATGAAGTTTTAACTGTTTTTCATGCTAGAATGTAGTTGTTTAAAACTCTAATCTGTGGTTTATTTATATAGATTAAAAATAAATAAATAAATAAATAAATAAATATAATTCTGAGATTAGTGACCTCCAGGCGATGACAGGTGCCCAATACTCATGAAACCGTCTAAAGCAGACATTTACCCTGACATTGAAATAATTGTTGGCTGTTTAACAGTCTTTGGTTTCATTAATTAATTACTTTTTATTCCAGTTTATTATGTTTTGGCTAAGCACACAGTTATTTTCATTAAATATTATTTCCTATTCTATGTTAACTGTATAAAATTAAATAATGGTGCAGTACAACCAAAAAGATGTTGGTTACCAAATCGTTTTGTGGGCTATAACATTCTGTTATTATCAGTTAAAAGTTAATTTGTATTAATTTCTACGTTGAGTTAAAAAAAGGTTTGAATTTCTATAACTAACGTGCAAAAGATATAGCCCTTTTCACAGTAATTTGCTGTAATCATGCTACCTGCCGTTATTTCACAATAAAATTCTGAATACAACATATTACTGTGAATTTTTCAGTTAAATACTGTGAAGGGATACTAATGTAATTTACTGTGAAAAATTACAGTAACTTGTTGTGAAAACCTGGAAATTTTTTACAGTGTACTGTTTTAATGGAACTACAGGGCACTAGAGGGCGCTGGTCAGACACCTGGAATGTATAATAGGTGAGTGGATGAATGAAGAAGAGATTTAGTTGTGGTAGAGGGAAGTATGGTTCCTTGGAGCTACTTCAAACTGTTTGTATTGTGAAGTCCTAGTTGGTAAACCTTGCCTTTAAGATCAGCCTAAGGGCTTCCTTATTCAGTTTGCCAAACTTAGCACTAAGTTTGGTGAACTGAACAATTCAAGTATTCAGTCTACAAAACCGGCAAGTTAAATAAACTCATACATGCAAGTTTTGGGAGTTTCCATTACTCAATTAAATTGAGGCAACGAGTTTACTCAATTAATTTAGCTCAGTCAACTTATTAGGGTTTTCAGTGTATCCGCTCATTTGTTTTTCCATCCATGCATCTGTCTATCAATCCACCCATTCATTTATTTGTCAATCCATCTGTTCATTTGTCCATATGTCTATCTATATGTCCATCCATATGTCTATCTATATGTCCATCCATCTATCATTCCTTTTGTTCATCTATCCATCTTTCTGTCTAATTATCCGTCTATCATTGCTTTGTCCGTCCATCCATCCATCCATCTATTTATTAATTAATTTTTCTCTGTCTGTCCATCCCATCTGTCCATCCATCCATCCATCCATCCATCCATCCATCCATCCATCCATCAATTAATTTATGTCTGTCTTTCCATCCAAATTGTCCATCTATCCATCCAACCATCCATCCATCCATCCATCATCCATCAATCCTTCCATCCATCTCTGTCTGTGTTCTTATGTAAATTTAATATGTATTACTGTTTAAATTAATGGATTTTGAGTTGAATTTGTGAAGGTTGTTGAATTATAGACATCTTCAAAAAAACCTGTTTATGAGGTCGTTTTCACAGTTGGAGTAAGAGCAGTAGTTCCTTCACATACATACAGCTCATTAATACCTATGGGAGACCACCAGTTTATTAGCATAATTAATTTAATCAGCAGGGGCTCCATGTAATCTCTCCCTTTTTTATTCCAGGGCCGGGAGAACATAATTACATTGACGAGATTGATGTATTTACATTGTTCTCCAGCCTCATTAACAGTAATGTATGCGACCCGGTGTTCAAACCATTGTGAAAAATATCTTCGCAGTCAAGGCCCTTTTGTAATAAAGAATAGAAGTATTACGGATTTATGAGAGCCTTAGTGGAGCAGCCGTATCACCAAGTACGGATCAATGCAGCACAATCAGTGGTGGAAAGAGTAACTAAAAAGTACAATTACTTTACAATTTTAAAACCCAAAATCAGAAAAAGATGGGACAGTATGGAAAACGCAAATAAAACAGAAAGTAGTGATATCTACATTTACTTTGACTTGTGTTATATTGTAGACAATACTACAAACTTTATTTAACGTGTTTCTACTAGTTTTTACTGTTTTATTTTTGGTTGTTTTTAAATAAACATGTAATCCAATTTTGGTTCTTGCAACACATTTCAAAAAAGTTGGAAGAGTAAAACATTTAGTACCCCTTTGTTATGTTGCCATTCCTTCTCAAAAACGTAAAAGATGTTTAGGGACTGCAGACACCAAGTGATGAAGTGTTTTAGGTGTTATTTTGTCCCATTCTTCCTGAAAACAAGTCTTATTGTCACGGAACAGAATCAATAGAGAGGTTTGTGCAGTTCAACTCAGATTTTTAATAACAAGTTCAACAAAGGCAGTCTGTCAGTAATTCAGATGAAACACACAGATCCGGTTCTTCAAAGCAAACTCAAAAGGAAACACCCACGGCCGGGGGCGAGAGAGGGAGAGAGCCGATCGGTCCGTGCCCACCACAGAGATGCGGGAATCACTGACCTCCGGGTGCTGATGGTCAGAGCACAGTCAACAGGTGAGTAAGCAAGCTGCGGCACTCACAACATGAAACGATGTATACAGGAGGGATGATCGACAACCAGACGAGACGAGACGAGACAAATGATGATGAGATCTGATATTGGTAAAGACTAACAAACGGAGAGCAAACGCACAGAGTAACAATAATCTAACAACAGTGGGAGAAATAAGGGAGGTAGATATAGGAGTGTCAATAATGACAAAACGAGAACAGGTGACTACTGATCAGCGCTCGCGCTGATTGCAAGCGCTGACAGCTGGTAGGAGAAACACAGAAGGGAAAAGATTGACAATCAACAAACCAGATTCATGACACTTATGGTGGGTCAAGGGTCTACAGGGTCTTCGTTGTCTGACTTTGAGCTTCAAAATGCGCCACAAATTCTTTATTAGAGACAGGTCGGGACTGCAGGCAGACCAGTCAGTAGCTGTATCCTCTTCCTTCTCAGCCAGGACTTTGTAATGTGTGCAGAATGTGGTTTTGCATGGTCTTGTTAAAATGTGCATGTGCATCCCTGGAAAAAAGCAGCATCTCATGCTCTAAAATCTCTTTGTACTTTTCAGCATTATTGGTGCCATCACAAGTGCAGGTTACCTTTGCTAAGGGCACTGACACAACCCTAGATTTTGGAATTGTTGCTGGTAACAGTCTGGATGGTACTTTTCTTCTTTGGTTCGGAGCACACAGTGTCCATTTCTCCCCAAAAATACCTGAAATACTGATTCATCTGACCACAGTACACATTTCCACTGTGTGATGGTATATCCCAGATGTCACTGAACCAAGAGAAGTTGACAGCGCTTCTGGACACTGTTAACATAGGTCTTCCTTTTGGCACAGTACAGTTTTAACTGGCATTTGTGTATGTAACTACATATTGTGGTACTTGACAAAAGTTTGCCAAAATAGTCCTGAGCGCATGTCGTGATATTGCTTATGGATGAATGACTCTTCTTGATGCAGTGGCACCTGAGAGATCGGAGATCACGATTGTTCGGCTTGCTCCCTTGTCCTGTAGGCACTAAAATCCCTCCAGATTCCTTGAATCTTTTAACAATGTTATGCACTGTTAAGGTGAAATACAAGTGTCTTGCTATCTTTCTTTGAGGAACATTGTTTTTAAATATTCCAGTATTTTTTCTCACATATTTGTTGGCAAACTGGCGATCCTCTGCCCATCTTTGCTCCTAAAGGACTAGACCTTTCTTGGAGGCTCCTTTTGTAAATCACCTATTGACATCACCTGTTTCAAATAACATCATTATTTAACCAATTCACCTGATTACTAGCCCTAATTTGCTAATGTGCCAACTTTTTTTTTTAGATTGTGTTGCATGTCTGAATGAAAGGAAAGGATGTATATTTACATATGAAATGAAGTTGACCAGACAAAACAGGAATATTTTGTGTTCATATCGCCTGCAATGAAATACAAGTCAAAGCAAATTTGGAAATCACTACTCTCTTTTTTATTTGCACCTTCCTTACTGTCCCACCTTGTTCTGATTCGGGGTTGTACATTATATTATTTCAAACTGCTAAATGTCAATAAAGTCACTTTCTTCAATTTGGAGCTGAATTGTCAACATCAAAAGTCGACAGAGCAGAGATCAAGGTTCCACAATGCAACTTACAACCATTAATAAACAGAAAACACTTGTGAATCACAAATTATGGAAACCGATATTTCTTACAGTGTAATATAGTACATTTTCTGAGTAAAAAACTACTCCATTCCACTGATTTGAGTATTTGCAATTCATTACGTCTCTGAGCTCAACCTGTGTACTGTAACAAAACCATATTAGTTTTCTGTAGCAGACATTGACTCCTCTAATCCTCCCAAAAGCAGCCGAGTTCATGTAATCTCATTAGTATGTAATGGCAGTACAGAGGGGTTAAAGATGTCTGCAGGCACGATGCTGAGCTTTTGTCTCCATCTGTCTCCAATGTGTTTAGTGCTCTTACGTGAGCATGTGGACCTCGTGAACTAATGAGCTAAAAAATGGTGGGTTGCCACACTTTGAACTTGCCATACTGGTTTTATTCTTGCACAATATGCTTGATATTAATTGGTGGATGTGCTTGCAGTTTAAATATTAGTTAAATATTTAGTGGTCACCCTACGATTTTCTCTCTTTCTTTTTCAAATATTGCCCAAAAGATGTTTAACAGAGCAAGACATTTTCACAGTAGTTCCTATAATATTTTTTTATTCTGGAAAAAGTCTTATCTGTTTTATTTCGGCTAGAATGAAAGCAGTTTTTACTTTTTTAAAAACCCATTTTAAGATCAATATTATTAGTCCTCTAAGGCAATACATTTTTTTTTGTCTACAGAACAAACCATCTGTCACGATCACCAGCGATCTAGCCTGTGCAGATCACATAGAACTACAAATCCGCCATTTTATGGACTACAAAATCCAGTCATGCACTTCACACACACCTGCTCTAGGTCTCCATTGATTAGACTCACTGAGCTGATGCTGCTTATAGAATGATTACAAGGACAATAAAGACAGCACACACACACATTGTTGCTAAGCCTTGTTATCCATTTCTGTGACATTACAATGCATTTCTCTTGCCTTGCCAGTTTTGACCCTCGCTTTGTTTTGTTTGTTTTATTGTTTATACCTGTTTGCTGCCTGCCTTCTGACAACTTGCCTGTTATTTTGACTACAAATCTGGATTTGCCTGTATACATCTGTTTGCCCCTGAGTTGACCGTTGCTTGCCTGACCTGCGTTTGGATCCGCACCCCTGTTGTCAGCGTCACTTCACATTACACCATCATTATACAATGACTTGCCTAATTACTCTAATGCCAAGTTCAGACTGCATTAATTTAGCCACTATTTTGACTTGGCAACAAACTTCGGGAAATCGCTGACAAATGCTCGAAATCACTGTGCTCGTTCACGCGAGTAACAAATCACAACTCTCAAAAATGTAATCTGAAAGACTATTTTTTTTTTTTTTTTACCGTTTACAAAAGACTTGAATTACTGGACGATTGTATAATGGACGGCTTTATTATTGTATATGATGACTGTTCTGTCATTGTAAAGCTTTAAATAAAAATAAATAAATAAATAAATAAAAATTACCAATGAGTCGCCAACACCTGTGACATATTTGGCATGCTAAATATCTGGAGCTGTCTTTGATTCAAAATCATGCCGTGTGAAATGTGTTCTGATGAAAAATAACAATGGCGATCCCCTACAGCCAATGAGAGAGCAGCAGCCACTAGTCTGGGTATCTGCAGGCCACCGGGAGGTTGGGTGAGTTAAGAGCTCTTATATTTCGGTGTATTTGGACCCAAGAAACGTAGGAAAAACTAGTGGAAATTTGGCAGGAGCACCCATGTCAGTTTGACGTGTCATCTGAGAAATATCACAACTGGGTCGAAAAAGAAACAAGTTTGAGAGAAATTGCTAATTCCCTTCAAAAGCCAGGTGAACAAAATAAGTACATTTTCCATCCCACTAAAGACTTCTTTCCCATTATTTAATAACAACAAGAGATATAGTATGTGTCGTGACCTTGTGTTGTTTCCATGTCACTTATAGCATGTGTTTGGTTGAGAGATGTAATTTGTGGACCAAGACAAAGTTTGTCTTGATTCTTTCTATTGTAAAGTCATGTGAAACCCTCTGTCACCGATCCATCCTACAGTGTAAACACTGCACCGACAGAACACCCCCCCCCCCAGATAGTCATGCAGTGTAAAAACATCTGTGACATGACTACTTTGAAAATCGTGGAGTCTGACCTAGTTAAGCCTTTAAATGTCACTTTAAGCTGAATACTAGCATCTTGAAAACTATCTAGTAAAATATTATGTACTGTCATCATGGCGAAGACTAAATAAATCAGTTTTTAGAAATGAGTTATTAAAACTATTATGTTTAGAAATGTGTTGAAATCTTTCCGTTAAACAGAAATCAGGGGAAAAAAATTGGGCTAATAATTCTGACTTTAACTGTACATTAAACTATGTTGGGTAGATTTCAAACAGAATGCAGGTGAAAATCTTGAGCCATACATAAAAAAAATAAATAAATAAAACCAGTTATCATCGCAATGGATTTGGTTTTTATTCATGAGGGTCTCATGTAAACAAACAAACCAATAAGCAAACAGACATACGCGCATGCACACGAAACTCGATCGGTCTCGGCTTAGTGTTTGTGCGCATCTGTATCCTGCCTGGCTGATGTATCATCCCTCTTCATTCATACTTCACCATAATCAGCCCGGCGATCCATTTTATGTGGAATGGAGTTTTGTGTGGGCTGTGCTGGTTTGATAAAAGGGGACACACATAACTCTGGGCAATTTGCCCAGACATCAAAATCAATATTTGAAGGCCATTTGCTATGGACTTGAAAATAAAGAATGTCAAGGCCTCCCAAAGCTGCAATAAGGTTTCAAGAGCTTCTCTTCTCCTCTCCCCCCACCAAGTTCTTCTCAAGTTCAAAAGCATTTTTGTTTGTCTGGTTTAAAAAAATGCAGTTGTTATGATGATTCCCTCACTCATTAACACAACATACGACAAAATAACCATTATAACTATGCACATGGGAAGTCAAGACCTACTCAAGATTAACCTAATCTATATGCTGAATCTAAAGAGAAAAGGAGTCATATTAATCTGATTCTGAATGACTTTGTCAAAAATACATTCACAAAGAGAGATACTGAGCTCTGTCAATTAAAAACTATATTAAAGTTTGACTGATAGAATGAATAGGAACCAATAGGCTTATCTTCATTCATTCATTTGATTCGGCTTAATCTCTATTTCATAGTCTACCACAGTGGAATGAACCGACAACTATGTTACTCAGCAGATGCCCTTCCAGCTGCAACTCAGTACTGGGAAACACCAATAAAGACTCAGTCACACACATACACTACAGTCAATTTAGTTTTTTCAATTCACCTGTACCGCATGTCTTTGGATTTCTGGGGAAACCAGAGTACCCAGAGGAAACCAACACAAACACGGGGAGAACATGCAAACTCCACAAAGCTGGGACTCAAACCAGCGACTTTTTACTGTGAGGTGACAATGCTGACCACTGAGCCACTGTGCCGCCTTTAAAGATATAGTTCACCCAAAATTAACATTTTCTCATCGTTTTCTCATTTTGTAAAATGGTAGAAATTGGTAGCCATTGACATCCATAGTACAAAAAAAGTCTGAAGTGGACTGCCGATTTTTAACATTCTTCAAAATATCTGCTTCTATGTTTAAAAAAAATCAAACAAATTAACAAATTATTATGGAGGTTTATTTTTTGGGTAAGATATTGCTTTAAAAAATAGAAAAAGCATACTATACTGCACACACACACACACACACACACACACACACACACACACACACACACACACACACACACACACACACACACACACACACACACACACACACACACACACACACACACACACACACACACACACACACACACACACACACACACACACACACACACACACTTCTTAAAAAGTCATTTGAGGCATAATAATTAGCCTATAATTATTCTGTAATTAACTCATGATCAACCATTTAAATGGATCTCCATTATACCACATACTCTAATATTAATTAGAAATACGTATAGTTTTTTAAATTGCTAACCATGCAATTTCCTTCACTTGATAAAGCATTAATTAATACTAAATGTTTTGTGCATTGTAATGGACAACTTTCACAGAATGCTTCAAGGAAAACATTAATTAGCTATATATAAAATTAATAAGCTATTATTTATTTATTTGACATGTTTTTAGGATTCCATAAAATAGGTTCCAAAGGTTGCTTTCGAGGAAATGTTTTTTTTGCAGCCTGTTTAAACTACTCATTTAAAATAAGCTGAATCAACACAATTCTTGAGTTTTTGGGGGGCATAACTTAATTGTTGTATGCTGAATCTACTTAAATTTGTAAAAAGCGATTAAATTAACTTAATTTGTGTTGGGACAACATGAAGAAACTGTGTAGAACCCTGCATTTTTTTAAAAAAAGTATACACTCAAAAAAACAAAAAACAAAAACAATGTTTGCTGTTTGATCAAACTATACTAATTTAAAATGAGCTGAAACAACAAAATTGAGGGTTTTTTGAGGGGGGGGGGCGCAACTCAAACATTAATAATCCACTTAAATTTGTAAAACAAATAAATTAGGTTAATTCCCTCATGTTGTCTCAACACAAATCAGTTGTGTGGAACCCAGCATTTTTTTTAAGTGTACACTCAAAACATTACATTTGCTATTGTTTAAACTACTTAAAACAAAATAAGCTGAAACAACAAAACTCGTGATGTTTTCTTATTTTTGTTTTGTGTTCAATCTATTTAAACTCATAAAAACTAGTAAGTTAACTTATTGCCTTCATGTTGTTTCAACACAAACCGATTGTTTGGAACCCAGCATTTTTACAGTGTAGGAAAACAGTATAGTTCTTAAAAGACCCCTTTATATTATGCGAAACACCTTTATACAGCATTAAGGAGCTTTTGTGGAATGTAAATATTCTATGATTGTTAAAACATTTTATATGCATCTAAAATCACATCCACTCTGAGGAGATACTTATATGTTAAATCATAATCATTAAAAATAAAAATCATAATATGCGTTATTTGAAAATAGTCTGTCTTGTAGTTTACTTTGCCTATACCTTTTCAATTCAGACTTATTTCATGTTGGAGGCATGGTGGCTCAGTCAAGAAAGTTGATGGTTGCTGTTTGGAGTTTGCATGTTCTCCCAGTGTTTGTGTGGGTTTTGTCTGGGTGCTCCGTTTTCCCCCACAGTCAGCTCTATCGGGGAATTGGATGAATTAAATTGGCCATAGTGTGTTTGTGTGTATGAATGAGTGTGTTTGGGTGTTTTCCAGTTGCGGCTGGAACTCCACTGCATAAAACATATGCTGGAATAGGTGGCGGTTAATTCCGCTGTGGCGACCTCTGAAATAAAGACTAAGCCGAAGGAAAATGAATGAATATAGCATAAGGTTTGGGGTTTTCATGTGTCTCTGTCACAGAAGATTTAATTGTCATGTGTGGTGAGGACACACTGTAAGATAAATAAAGTGTCTACAATCACTAACTTTGACTCTATAGCTCCAGTGTCCTTTAAACCAACAATAGGTTGCTTTGTAACGCCATGTTCCAATTTTCAATAACAAAATATACACACAGCATATACTATATACTCTCCGGTATCTCAACAGATGATGTACTGTAATTAAAGGTGATAGTTTGTTTGGAAGTTCTATTTGAGACTATAGAACTGGCTGTGGGAGACTGCGGTTTAAATGAATCCTTTTCTCAGCACGACACATTGACATCGCAGTACAGAACAGCTCTTTCATTCTTGTCCTGAACATTGTATGTAACAAAGCTTTCATTTCATGTGTACAGAATTAAAGAGTGCATCTAAACTACACATATTTTGTACAAATCAAAAATGTCCCCAATTCTTCACATAAAAGAATGAATCTTTATAGACATAGACAACCGAGAAAGTCAAGAAATGCTTTGTGCTATAGGATTTTTTAAAGTCATTTACACATAAAAAAGTGAATAACACATGAAATTCCTACATGTAGCCCCTTCAAAAGTATAAAAGACATTCTGCTTTTTAAGACCAAGGTCACTCAACAACTCTAGATATTTTTTCATCTATTTAATTGTTTTGGTCAAATCAACAAAAAACTTGATCATTTTAAACATCTTTTATGCCTTTAGAACTTTTGCTGCAGGATGACTGACATCAAAACAAAATGCATTGTTGTATTGATGAGCGTTTTATTAACTATAAATTTGACATGTTTTTAATTAAATGCATGTTGTGTCACCATAGAATTATAAGGTTCTTTCTGACATTTTTGTCAAAATTGAGTTTTTGACATTCTTATTAAATGACAACTTTTTTACATTATGGGATGTTTTTTTAAAAGTTGTTTACATTTTAAGACTTTTTATTTAAAAAGTAAATGTTACACACATACTGTTTGCAAAAACTTTGAAGCTCAAAATCTCAAAATCATTCAGAACGCAGATAGAACCTTATAATTCCAAGGTGATGATTTGTATCTTGCTGGAGAGTGAATCAGATTTAAATTGTATTTAAATACTTTGAGATGTAATTTTATTCTCACGTGAAATAACTTTTATTTAAAATAGGCTCATTCTGAAAATGTACCCCTGTTTACATTTCTGGAGATCGCTAATTAGTCGTTATGTATAGCTGCATTTCATCTTTAAAATGAAAAATTTTTGTGCTTACCAGCTGACCGTTTACCTCTATATGGACAGCTTTCCTGCTGTTACCAGTTTGTCCAGTAGCTCTCCTTGTACGTCGGCAGTCTTGAGACGCAGAGAGGAATTGACCACGATGACAGGGTCCGGCAAGGAACAGTTCCAGAAAGCAGGTAAGATAAAAACAGAAGCCAAAAAAATAAAAAAAATTAACAAATAAATAAAGGTGAGAATGTGATAAAATCTGAAAACTTGGTAAAAATCAGGGGGGTTTACTTTTTCTGGATTGCTTTTTAAAACTGTCTGTTGGGTTTAGGGAAGTGGGTGGGTGCAGTTCAATCGGTGCTTTTAAAATCATTATCGGTTGTTTTTAGTGAAGAAGGACGATGGGTCAGTTGATTGGTCAGTCAGTCAATTAATCAACAGCAGCCTCTAGTGGATTTATGCGAGAACAGCAGGCATGAATGGAACTCGCGAAAAAATTTTACATCTCAAAAAGCATACACTGCGACCTACATTGGTGGATTTGTGAAAACAAAACCTGCAAAAAATGTAGATCCTGGGACATATTTGGTGCTCTCCAGAAATATATATAGAGGTACGTTTTCAGTGCATTGAACACGGTCAAGAAGCTGCTTTTGTGCTCAATCAAACCGCTAAAGATAAAGTGTCTAGTAAAAGTCAAGTGTGAAGTGAAATGTGGCCAAGTATGGTGATACTCAATATTTGTGCTTGCATTTAACCCATCTTAGTGTGCGCACACACACACACACACACACACACACACACACACATACACACACACACACACACACACACACACACACACACACCACACACACATACACACACACACACACACACACACACACACACACACACACACACACACACACACACTTGGAGCAGTGGGTACACTATCTAAACCAGGGGTGGGCAAACTCGGTCCTGGAGGGCCGGTGTCCTGCTCAGTTTAGCTCCAACCCTAATCAAACACACCTGCTTGTAGATTTCTTGTGATCTTAAAGACACTGATTAGCTTGTTCAGGTGTGTTTGACTAGTGTTGGAACAAAACTCTGCAGGGACACCGGCCCTCGAGGATCAAGTTTGCCCATCCCTGATCTAAACTATACTATCAAAATTTATTCACTAAAGTTATTTATAGGAAAAACTATTATCATGATTTATAAGAACATGTGACTTGCGAGAGAAATAGGATTTTATAAAATAACACTGATTAACATTGAACTAAGAAACAGCTAAACTGTAAGCTGGATTATAGCGTAAAGAGGTACATGATAGAGAAAATATTGTTTGGTGCACTTCACTTCACTTGAAATTATATATTTGAAAATGTTGTAATTAAACAACAATCCCTTACACTACAAAAGAGGTATAATAAGTCTATAAACGCCTCAAAGAAACCTATTTTTTGGAAAATAGTCTAATTTTACCAGTTATCTAGAGTTAAACAGTTATGTTTTACCACTTTTGAATCCATTCAGCTGATCTTTGGGTCTTGAGGGAGCACTTTTAGACAAAAATAGTAGTGAGTATTATTTATGTTATTTATTAAATTACTCAACAAATTGCATGTACTTAACGTCTACCCTAAACCCCGTCACAATACTGTAAAATATTAATAATTGTTAAACTGTGTCACAAAAATGATGCTATATTAATGTGTGTATCCGCAGTTGTATCCTATCTAGACTTTACCTTGTAGTTCCTATAGCCAAATCAGTCTTGAAAATTTCATTTCCTGTTGGTCTTAATACACAGTGTAACTACAGAAGAGTCCAGGTTTAAATAGAAAAATAATGTAATAAGAAATATATAAGATAGTTATTCATTCATTCATTTTCTTTTCGGCTTAGTTCCTTTATTAATCTGGGGTCGCCACAGCGAAATGAACCGCCAACTTATCCAGCATATGTTTTTACACAGCGGATGCCCTTCCAGCTGCAACCCATTTCTGGGAAACATTCATACACACTCATAAACTACGGACAATTTAGCCTACCCAATTCACCTGTACTACATGTCTTTGGACTGTGGGGCAAACCGGAGCACCTCGAAGAAACCCACACAATGACAGGGAAAAGATGTAAACTCCACACAGAAACGCCAACTGACCCAGCCGAGGCCAAGCTACTGCGTCGCCCCTAAGATAGTTATATATAAGAAAAATACTTTTTTGAATTTGAGTGTGATGCTAATGGGCTAATTTGATTCAATGATTTATGCTAATCTAAACTAAAAGTGCTCCCTTCAGACCTGGACATCATCTGAATGGATTCAAAACTGGTAAAACTCTAGGGGATTTGTAAATTTTTTTTTTTTTTTTTAAATGTGAAGTGGTCCTTTAACATAGTTCTAGCACTGGCCAATATACACACAACCTGACAAAACTCTTGTCTTCAATCTCAGTTGTAAGAGCAACAAATAATAACTTGACTTCTAGTTGATCATATGGAAAAGTAACAGAAGGATTTTTCAGCTGAATCATCTGTTGAGCTGAATCCCGATCATCAAAAATACTGCAGAACACCTATTGGAACCCACATGGACCCAATATTCTCACAGAAATCAGTCAAGTTTGGTGAAGTAAAAATCATGGTTTGGGGTTATATTCAGTACGTGGCGTGCGAGAGATCTGCAGAGTGGATGGCAACATCAACAGCCTGAAGTATCAAGACATTTGTGCTGCCCATTACATTACAAACCACAGGAGAGGGCTAATTCTTCAAAAGGATGGCGCTCCTAATGCTGCAGACATACCAGACATGGAAGAAGCGCAATTCACCCGAGTTTGAAAATCTGAACTTCAGTGGACATTCATGCAGCGTTAACCAATCAGGAGCTTGCTCTTGTGGGGGCATGATTGTGAGGTAGTGCCTGTTGTTGGTGACCCGGGGGAAAATCCTCCTGCTGACACTCAGTAGAAAGCACCGCTGAAAGCCTCCATCATCCAGGTTAAGTTTCTGGAGGAGTTTATGAGCTCACAGAGCTGGGTGCACCTCTGAAAGGATATAGGGGACTCAGACACTACTCCAAACAAATTGACTCTGTTTTTCAGCCTTCGTAAAGCACATAAACACAGTTATTTTCTCAATAAAATTCATGCTAACCATTTAGCAAAAAAGCTACAGTCACTGGGCAGACAGAAGCCCTGCCCATAACGCGAATCCACGTCTATTTTTTTGTGAATTTGACGTGTGAATGAAGCAGATTTGACGCGTGAATGAAGCGAGTAAACTCAAAATTTACGCGCGAATAGCACGATTTATTCACACGTTTCGTGTCTGGTGTGAACACAGCATCATACAAGCAAAGAAGGTCAAGGTGCTCCAGGATTGGCCAGCCCAGTGCCCAAACATGAACATTATTGAGCATGTCTGGGGTAAGATGAAGGAGGCATGGAATCCAAAGAATCTTGATGAACTCTGGGAGTCCTGCAAGAACTCTTTCTTTGCCATTCCAGATGACTTTATTAATACATTATTTGAGTCACTGCAGAGATACATGGATGCAGTCCTCCAAACTCATAGAAAAAACTTTTTTCACTGCACCATGCCTTTATATTTTATATAGTACATTCTTTCCTTTTGTTTAAGCAAAGTCAGACCTTACTGTTCCAATTAAATAACTAAAAATCAAGGCAATGTCATATTTTATTTTGCTAAAATAAGCGTAATCTAGAGACCTTTGCCTATAAGCCACTTCGGATACCAAATGATCAACTAGAAGTCAAGTTACTACTTGTTAGTCCTAAATCTTGGATAGGCGACAAGACTTTAGTCAGGTAGTGTATAATAATGAAAGAAAATAATCAGTTTGAGATGAAGCTATATTATATTTACTGTTTTAGAAGACTGGAGACTTGTGTAAAACAATTTAAGTAAAAGTCTCATCTAATCAAAGCAAGTCTAATCCATTTTTAAAGTATGAACACAAAACTCAAATTTTGGTTTTCTGTGGGTGTTTTGTACTTGTTACAGATTTCCATTCTGTATCCCAAACTGGAATTCTTCAAGTTAAGCATTTGTTCGTACCCTAAACCCTGAGCACTAATAAGAACCATCTCCAGCTGAATGCTAAATGAATGAATGTATACCATCAGCATTCGCTGCTATATCCAGACATGCTCGCCGAGAGAAGGGCAGTAAAGCTCATTCATCAATCCATTAAAGAAGGTAGTATTCCCTGGTATTTTAGCATGTCCGTCAAGAAGACATCAACCCCCAGAGGACAACCGCTGTCTGCATCTCTTCATAGAGAAGGAGCCCTTGACTCTTAAAGGTTCCAGTATGCCAAAAATTACTATTGACATTTCAATTTGGGCTAGATTTTTCAGTCCAGCCCCCACCCTCCTCCACACCCCAAGAGAAAGGAAGGAAATTTACATCTGAATGAGGCAGACAAAACACAGAAAGGCATTTGCGTGCGCACTTTGGGTCGTCCATTCATCTGCCGCAATCTCTGACTGTCAGTGTCAAGGAATATAGATGCCCGAACATGCTACGTTATTCCTTCTCTTCGGTCTTTGTGCTGAATTTTCCACATTTGTTTGAGCATTTGGTCGCCGATTCGCTATAAAAGCAGTTAAGCCTCATTTATGGTCGAGTCAACATGATAAATCTTTGTGGAAGGGATCAGATTAAAGTGAAAAGAGAGGGGGGAAAGTCTACAAGTACACTGGAATGACATTTCTGCCAATATTTATCTTTATGGGGGAACGGAAACCTCAGGCAGTCATGCAAATAGTTTGCTATGAGACCTCTCGGTGTGAGAGATGTTAGCTAAGATGGGAAAAAAGGAAACTTTGATATTTGGATGAAATGTCACATTAACAGTTTTTGAAATTTCAAAGCATATGAAATAAAGATGGCAGCATAAAAAAGAAGGGATGCACTGATATGGACAATTTGGGTGATACTGATAACCAATAACTCTTTATATTTGGAAACCGATAATCAATATATATATAGGCAGAGAAATACAAATTTTATATATTATATTATTTGGATTACAAAAATAAAATGAAATAAAAACGGCAGTATAAAAACAGTAGACATGCACTAACAAGTAAAATTTGGGTGACACCGATAATCGATAACTCTTTAATATACAAAATGGTCTATCTGGTTCTTAAATCTGATTGGTTGATAGCCTTGCGATATTCTGCACTCGTCCAGCCTCTTCACCCTTCACTGTTGTGTATTATTCTGCCCACTTACAGCAACAAGCAGAGGACACTCTTTGACAAATACCCTAGCTGTTGAACAAGATAAATGTAAATTCGAGGCTTTTTTTAGTTGAGAATGTAGTTGTTTAGATTAAAGTATGCAGTTTATTATAAGGATGGTGCTTATTTTAAATACTTATAATTTCTGAGCGACCATCAGCATCCATCAGCCTGTTATACTGAGCAGAGCAAAGACGGTTGACTTTGTCCATCCACAAGACGGCAACAGAGACCACATAATAACCGGGTAGAAGAGAAAAACAGCATAATTTTAAACTAAAGCTGATCAAATTACTATTACACCAGTAAATGAAGTCGATCTCTCTCTTTTGTGTATTGTAGTGCAGTATTTGTACCATAGTGATATTTTGATCTCCTGATTGCAACAGAGAAATACTGGGAAATCTCTACAGACTAATGGCAAATAAAGCTGTATTGAATTGTATTGAATGGTATTTCATGCCGTTCAGCCTTATAAACTTAAAATGTGAGAAAAATCACCTGTTTTGTCATCACTTTAGACAAAAGGTGTCCACACTCGGTCCTGGAGGGCCGGTGTCCTGCAAAGTTTAGTTCCAACCCCAATCGGACACACCTGAGCTAGCTAATCAAGCTCCTACTAGGCTAGAAACATCCATGCAGGTGTGTTGAGGCAAGTTGGAGCTAAAATCTGCAGGACACCGGCCCTCCAGGACAGAGTTTGGACACCCCTGCATTAGACATTACGCTATAGAATCATTACATTACATTATAGAAGCACTACTACTCATGTTACATTGCTCATATATTTGGAAGCCTAAGACCAGGGGTGGGCAAACTTGGTCCTGTAAAGCCGGTGTCCTGCACAGTTTAGCTCTCATCAAACACACCTGCTTTTAGATTTTTAGTGATCTTGAAGACACTGATTAGCATGTTCAGGTGTGTTTGATTAGTGTTGGAGCTAAACTATGCAGGACACCGGCCCTCCAGAACCGAGTTTGCCCAGCCCTGCTATAGATGATATATATATGCAGAGAAATACAAATCGTATATTTTATATTACCTGGATTACAAAAATAAAATGCTAATACAATGGACAACAGACACAAGATCTTTTCCATCGATATTATTTACAAATTGAAATTTTGATGTCCTGTTACTGCCGACATCTCATCTACACTGTGGTTAAATGATTTTTCCTCTAACATAAACTCTTCTTAAGTGTACTTCCATTGCTAGTTATAATATAAAGTAGTAGGGCTATGTGATTAATAAGCCAATTGTAATGCATATTTTGTCAAAAATCCAAATTGATTTGATCTGACATAATGACATTGAGGTGATCATTCTATGATAATGCCTGATTCCACAAGAAAACGTAAGTATTTTCTGTTTTGTCAGTTTAGTGGCTAATTCGTACGAATTCATTCGTATGAAAATGAACAATTTGAAAAGGAGGCGTGGCACCCAACTCCACCCCTAAACAGTCATGCAATGCTATACGTAGAATTCCTGAAGTTTCTTCTGCATGGGTATTTGGAGTATCCATAAAAATTATATCTTAAAATTTTGGTTGATACCGATAACTCTTTACATTGGAAAGCCGATAACCGATATTTATAAGCGAGGAATTTTTTTTTCTGAGACAGATTACGCAAAACAAAACGCTAATAAAATTAATAAGTGATGTTATTTTTTAAAGTTTTGTTTATATAATTACTCTGAAACATCAAGAACTTTATTTTTCTTTTATAAAAAAATTATAAACCGATATTGATTTTCAAGTTGCAATTCTGAAGTCCTACTTTTCATGCTAAAAACTCCCACAATGCTAAAATCTTATCTTTCCTCTTACGTAAACTCTTCTACTCTGAAAAAAATCTGATCAATCTTATCATCCAATACTGATAAAATAAAAAATAAGCATTTATCAGCCGATCACAGCTGGTCACAGACATATGGTGCATCAATAATAAAGAGGCTTATTTTGGTAGGCAGATGGAATAAAAATAATATTACATTTATTCATATTTATCCTAATGTAAAATTCAAAGAAGGAACATCAAATGCAATGAATGTAAGAAAGAACGTCATATGCACTGTAAAGAAATTTACGACAAAAAGACAACACATATTTGTGTGTTGCTTTAACTTATTCTAAAAAGTTAATCAGGTTTCAACTCAAATTTAGTTATAGAACGTTTAACTTAAGATTTTTGTCTCAAGATTTTTAAGTTAATTTAATTCAACAAAAAAAAATTAATGCAGCAAGAATGTTTTTACAGTGTGTGACTGAAATAAAGAGTTGAATCATTCGACTTAAAGTCCTTGCTCTTTATACCTTTTACAAATGCGTGTATTTATACGTGTTATTTACAATAGAAGCAGTGTATATATTTAGTTATTCACTAAAGCTTTGATTCCCAGCAGACATAAAGCCGTTCAGCCAAATGAAAACATGCCTACAGTAAAGCACACTTGCATGTGGTAAAGCCTGTTTGCCAAAGTTAACAGGCTTTTATGCATGCTAATATGCAACGGCTATGGGATGTTAGCCTGCTAAACCGCAGAACACACTCGCTTGATTCAGACACCTGTTTAAATAATAAATAACAGCTAATGCCTACTTAATCTCCTGGCAGATCGCAGACATTTTATTTAAGATCTTCACACTGCATTTTTTCATCTCATGCCCTGGCCAAGGATATGTATAAAGAATCTAGAAGAATGTTCATGCATCTTTATTGATGCCATTTTAATGCTTTACTTCAGCACAGAATATGAAGAAACTTATATTATGATATGCATTCAGTGTAGTAAGATCCAGCATTCTGTATAAATTTATTCAGCAGCTTACACAATGTATTATTTAGTTGTTTTGTGTGTGTTCAATACATTATTTCTCTACAAAACATTTTTTGTTTTTATTTTATTTGGCCAAAACTTTACTTCAGTGATCAGCAATTATTCTAATTAATATTAACCCTTTTGAATGTTGGGTGGATTTGAAAATAAGCCTGCATTTAATGTTTAGAAAGTATATTTTGACTGACTTAAAGTATCTGCTTAAGCAACCCAAAGCAATAATATTAGTTCAATTTAAAATGTATGCTTTTCAGCATTTTATTAAACGGCATTTTGCAGTGTAGATTTAAAGTTTTTAGTATTTATATTTGAAAAAGACAATTCATTTAGTTTTTAAAGTTTATTTTTGCTGTCTTTATAATAATGTAATATAATATAATATAATTTAATATAATATAATATAATATAATATAATATAATATAATATAATATAATATAATATAATATAATATAATATAATATAATATAATATAATATAAAATAATAATAAGTGCTGTCACCTCACAGCAAAAAGGCCGCTGGTTCAAGCCTCTGCTGGGTCAGTTGTCGTTTCTGTGTGGAGTTTGCATGTTCTCCCTGCTTTTGTGTGGGTTTCCTCTGGGTGCTCCGGTTTCCCCCACAGTCCATAGACATGTGGTACAGGTGAATTGGGTATAGACTAAAATGTCCATAGTGTATGTATGTGTGTGAATGAGTGTGTATGGGTTTCCCAGTGATGGGTTGCAGCTGGAAGGGGCATCCGCTGCGTAAAACAAATGCTGAAGAATAAGTTTATAGTTTATTTCGCTGTGGTGACCCCAGATTAATAAAGGGACTAAGCCGAAAAGAAAATGAATTATATAATATAATATAATATAATATAATATAATATAATATAATATAATATAATATATTTCAGTATTTTTTACATTTTGTTCTCCTTAAAATGTCAATATTAAAACATTAAAATGCTAAAATCTTTAAAAAACTATTATAAATTCTACAAAAAAACTTCAAAACCCCATTTTTCCTGCCATTGAAATATATATACAGTGCTCAGCATAATTGAGAACAGCCCATTTTGAAAATGAATATTTTTATCAATTTCTCAGTGAATATGGGTAAGATATATTAGTGCATTTGAACAAAACAGATTTATTAAACAGATATATTTATTAAAACAATATTTTACTCACAGAACACCTTTAGAAATGGAAAGATAATACATTTAAATTCATGACAAAAACTACAACATTTCAACAAAATTGTGTATATTTTTTTGTTTCTCTTGATTTTTACTATTTTTGAAAATTGTATTTAATATAATTTGGGCAACTAATTTTTTAACCATTATTGTAAGTTATTTTGCTAGATTAGCATCAGATTGGCCTCAGTACTGACTAATCTAATGTTTATGCACAAATATAACATGTAAAGCATCCTATAGAAAATATTAATTTAAATGTACTATATACGGCTTATGTTAACTGTCACAATTTTTCCCCCACAGCAGGTTATTAACACAAATTTGTTCAAGAATAAAGTCAATGTTCGGTTCAAATGTTTGTGAAAGACACTTTTTATGCTTAATTTCTCATCCTCAGCGAGGCTGAATTTATTTGCTGAAAAATATTTAAATTAGCCAATTTATCAATATTATTAAGATATTTGTTTGAAGTTGAAAACTGCTTAAACTTGTTGTGCAAACCATGATACATTTTTTAATAATTATGAATATATATTATTACAAAGTTAAAAAGCATAGCATTTATTTAAAACCTTAAATCTTTTACATTTAAATCCATTTAATGCATTCTTGCTGAAAAATGTGATGGATGTATGGACAGAGACAGATGGACAGGCAGATATACAGATAGATTTAGACATAAATATAGACAGAAAGGATAGCAAGAGGGATAGATGGACGAACGGACAGGCAGATATACAGATAGATAGATGGATGAATATAGATATACAGATATTGATTGGATGGATGGATCCATCGACAAGCAGACAGACAGACAGACAGACACAGATAGATAGATAGACAGACAGACAGACAGACAGATATATAGACAGACAGACAGATATATAGACAGACAAATAGATAGATATTTTATCATTAGCAGAAACCAAAGCAACAAAGGCAAGAGAGAAAGAAAGAGAAAAAAAGAAAGAGCAGTGATTTTTCAAGTTTTACACACCGCCTCGAGGCACAAAGTGCTTCTTTTCCATTATGAAGCTGCATTAATGCCCTGCGTTTGGGTAATTAGCAGAAAGTCAATTCCCATTACTGGTTAGGCCCATTGACCAGCTGCTTACTTTAATAAAAAGGCATGTCCCCTACATTTAGAGCGGGAAAGAATCAATAACCAGGATGCATTAAAAAGAACCTGCCTCCTGACAACAGGAGCCCGCAACCCATAACAGGAGAACCTTGCTCTCTCCGAGATTCATCCATTCAGAGCTCACCTCTCTTCTTCTCAGCAAGCGAACTCTCCACTCAGGCTTTCACGAGTGCATTTCTTCTCCCCCTTTCTAGCTTTTCTTTTCTCCAATCTCTTTAAAAAAAAAAACTTGCGACTCCTAGCCTTGTAGAGAGCAGCCTTTGAGAGAGAGAAAAAGAGGATGTCAGGTCTGGGGCGACACAAAGAAGGCATAAAGAAGGACGTGCATACATACATAAAATCTATTGGAAAGAATTTACAAAGTGCTGCTTTATATAATCTCTCTTCATTTGTGTTTGGAAAGGTGGTATGTTTATGTATAGCAAGAAAGGAATCTTTATAAAGTCTGAACTTATTGGGAACAAAGTGTCTATGCGACAAAAGTGTCCATTTAAGTCTCTGAACTCTAGTTTAAATGCATCTGATTGGCCGTTGCGTTTATTGGCTCGACAGAAACCTACTGCTAACGCAAATAAAAGAAATCTGACACAATGTACGCAGATCTAAATGCAATGCTATAAATTTAAGCTCACATTCCACTGGATCTGTGAATGCTTTAAATTGCAAAAAGGCTTTTTATTGAATCGTTATTATGAATTTGTAGGATATTTTTGTTCCTTTTGACAATTTTTATTTTTTTTGCCAGAAACCCTGGAAACACAATCAAAAAATTACTTTCTTACATCTTTTACTTACTTATTTTAATAAGTTAAACCAACACAACTTTTTTGTGTTTTTTTTAGATAACTTGATAGTTTTATGTTCAATTCACTTAAATTTGTGAAAACTTGTAAATTAACTTAATCGATTTGTGCTGAAGTTCAATTCAAGTTTATTTATATAGCGCTTTTTACTATGTAGATTGTCAAAGCAGCTTCTCATATAGTAGAAGTTAGTCCAGATCTCAGAGTTGTAGTAATTCCTTCAGCATGAAGTAATTGTGTGCATTTTTTTCCTCTTCGATGCTGATATACACACACTGTAAAACCTAACAGTCAACTTTATAAAATAAAATGAGTGTAGTTAACTCAAAATGTACTGAAAGTCAATTCTACTCATTTGAAAAAAGTTTTGAACTCAGTGTTGAAGGTAATTAGTTAATGAAATACCTCATTACTTCAACTTAAATAGAGTAAGTCCACAGTACTCATATAGATTAGTTTTTTTTTAACTCAAATGGTTTGTTGCAATCGGTTTCCTCAAATGGTTTGAGTTGCCTTAACTTTTTGGGTTTTGCAGGAGTTAATGTACATTAATGTACTGAAAGGAAGTAAAAACTTACTATTGAGAAATGTCCTGCTCTAGTGGAGCTTGCGATGGGACTTTGGTGGATCAATCAGCTCTTCCAGTCTTTCGTTATTAGTTTGGTAGCTTTTCTTTAAACACTTCAGTGAATCGATGCCCCCAAAACGCTGTTGCCAACATGCCTGCAAGCAAAATCTCAAACTTTTTATGATCATAGATGGAAGTTTAAATCTCAAAGTTTTTTTAAGAGGTTGTTTTACATCAGAAAAGAGAGCTAGAAAGTTGTCAGAAATTTTAAAACCTAAATACTCAAAATAATTGATTGAGTAGCATAAACTTAATTTTCTAAGGGCCGTAGTCACACTATGTACAGTTGCCTTGAACCAGGCCAAAGCACGCTTGTCCCCCCTCCCGTCTCCCCTGATGGCCCTCATTCACATTACATTCGGGCCTGTGCACGCTTACGTCATCGATGATGCGCTGGTCAGTAAGCGCTCTCGTTCAGCACAGTGGAGATTTCTTTAGTCATATCGTTTAAGCCATTTGATATGCAGTGACACACAGACAAATATTTAGCCAAACAGATCACCACTTTTGACGCTCATAAACAATCATAAAGTCCTCATGCTGCAGGAATTAGGAGGTTTGCTGAAGGTGCAGCTGTCGTGCAGTGAGGGATTTGTGTCTTTAATAAACTACGACAGTTTATTCATTGAACAGTGAGAATGATTAAATAATCCATATAAAACGGTCCCTTAAAAGTCACTTCTCAAACGATCCGGAAAAACGGGCCTGGGCACGATTCAGATAGCATAGTGTGAGTACGCCCTAAAACAGTTCAACTAATTTAAGTAGTTTGGATTTGTTTGACTTTAGTTTTTATGTGAATTAAACATTATATTTGATTAACTGAAAAAACTTGCTCATTAAGTGAAACTTAAGAGTAGAATTTAACTTGTGTGTGTGTGGTCAAACAATTGTTTTGTAATTTTTAATTAAAATTATATCCATATAAATAGGTTTAAAAAACTACATTTTTCTATAATGAAGCTTGATACTTCATAAATTCAGCTTTAATATTTATTTTGCAAGAAAAATATTCACGCGAGAACAGCAGGTTCGAACAGCACTCGCGAGAGAAATTGGAGATTCCTCCCAGGATGTATTTCGCGGTCTCCAGAAACAACCACAGGACTACGTTTTTAGAATGGGCCTGGGTTGAACTCATTATTTAAGAAATTTTTTAAAAATGTGAGAAATAGTTTTTTTGTTTGGGTTTAAAACATGCTTAAATAGGTTACAATTTATGAGCCTAGAATACCAAAACATACACTGAAATATATAAAACATGTTTTCCGCCGCTATCATCTTCACAAAAGATGCATGCCAGGTGCACATATCCTTAATGTGAGCTTTTTCTCTCAGTTTGGTGTGTGAGTGTATCTTTTATCTGTCACGCAGCTATGTGGACACTGGATTACAGCTTTGAGATCTGCCAACTTTTTTTTTTTTTTTTTTTTACTGCCTGTCTGTGGCTCAAGCCTTTCTGATTCTCTGCCACCTCTCAAAATTTATACATGTATTTGCTCGCGCTCCCTTTCTGGAATCAGACGATATATGCGGCTGTCTTCCTCTGATTATAGTGATCCGCTGGAACGGAGAGATGGCTGCAGGGCTGAAGAGAGGAGGAGGAGGGAGAGACAAACATCAGACCCCGAGTGTCAGCACATGCACTCAGTGTTCAGAAGTGAAGATGAGGAGCTTTGGGTAAAAAGGATTACGGGGAGTCCAGTAGAACAATCTCTGGAAGATTCACAAGTTGTCTTTTCGAGGCAGAACCTGTAGTCATTAAAACTCAGCTGTGTCATTTTTGTGCTTTAAGCAGACAATGCTAAAAGTTTTGTCGTTTTAAATCAGTTGAATATACTTTCATTTAATTGGTTGTCTCTAAATCGAAAACTGCTATGGTACACATATTTTACTCCAAAAAGCTCCTTATAGTGTGTCAGAATATGTATTTTTGGGCTTGGATTATAATCTCTTACAATTAAATTTCTTACAAATAGCATTTTCACCAAAAATTACCATTCCTGCAATATAATTAAAAGTACCTATATACTTATACATAATTGTGTGGTACTTACACACACATTAGTTGTAAAAATAAGTTGTGTCTTGGAGGGAGATATTCTGTTCAACTCATGAGAAATCTATACAAAATAATAATAATTGGTTAAATATAAACATTTGTCAATTGTAACTAAATAATTGTATTTAAAATTGTTAGATTTTACACTCAACTATAAGCGATGTCACCTCATGGGCTCAGGATTACTTTGGCAAACCTTTGTCAAGTATTAAAATACAGTTACATCTACAAATGCCAGTCAAAACTGTACTGTGCCGAAAGGAAGCCCTATGTTAACAGTGTCCAAAAGCCAGGATCTATTATGGTATGGGGTTGTGTCAGTGCCCATGGCAAAGGTAACCTGCACTTTAGTGATGGCATCATTAATGCTGAAAAGTACAAAGAGATTTTGGAGGACAATATGCTGACTTCTTTTCCAGGGATATTTGCATATTTCAACAAGACAAGACAAATCCACATTCTGCACACACTACAAAGTCCTGGCTGCGGAGGAAGAGGATTCAGGTACTTCATTGGCCTGCCTGCAGTCCTGACTTGTTTTCAATAGTGAATGAGTGTGAGATTTTAAAGTGCAAAATTTGACAATGAAGACCCCGTACTGACCCACCGTAAGACTTGTTTTCAGGAAGAATGGGACAAAATTACACCTGAAACACTTCATCACTTGGTGTCTTCAGTCCCTAAAGGTCTTTAAAACGTGTTGTGAAAAGGAATGGCAACATTACAAAGTGTTAAATGCTTTCCTGTTCTTTTTTTTAAATGTATTGCAAGAACCAAAATTGGATTACATGTTTATTAAAAAAAAAAAAAAAAAGCAATAAAAATCATGAGGAACACATTAAATAATGTTTGTTGTACTGTCTTTAGGGAAATACAAGTCAAAATAAATTTAGAAATCAGTACTTTCTTTTTTATTCGCGTTTTCCATACTGTCCCATCTTTTTCTGATTTTGGGGTTGTACAATGATGCACTTATGGTGACATTCCAGAGGGGGTACAACTTAGGTTACCCTCTTGTTTCCGTTAAAATGCAATTAATACGTTTATAAGGCTGTTTTGAAGTTGTAACATTCATTTAAATAGTGTCTGTACTGTACTACTGAGCAGCTGGCATATCAAACAGTCTCATCTCAGCACTTCCTGGATCCCCTGCAATGATTCTAGTGTGAAAGATTAATATAGAGGAAATGTAGTTCAATATAAATGTCATTTTCTACCACTGAGATGAAAGAAAGAGGGGAAGAGAGCGAGACTGAGGGAGAAAGACTCTTGGTATGACTTTAATCGTGTGTACATGATGAGCAGCTCTTACAAACGGTAGAAAGCATCTCCTGCTGTTTTGCCTCTTTCTTTCTTTCCCCTCATCAACAGCCTTGATTAGCAGTGCTTTAATTAGGCCGAGAACAAAAGAAACGCGATACCCATCTGTGGAATGATCTCCCATCACCCCCTTCCCCTTACCAGCAGACACCCAACTTACAATCAGTGTTAACACAATCCTGAAACTCCAACATGTTTATACTTCATCATCAAACACGCTCAGATCACCAGAGAGGATATGGTCTCAAATCATGTCTTGCTGTATGTTCCACTGATCAAGAAGAACATCAGCACTTCTTGTACAGCACAGAACCAAAGGAAACAGCCATCTTATTTTTTATTCAACATTTTATTTGATATTTTTGGCAATGTGGATGCTATATATACAGTACTGCTGGCTTTTAGTGGTGTGCAGAGCAAGTCTTCGTGAAACACTGAAACAGTAAAAGCAAATGTGTCAAGGCTTTAAAACTCATCTCTACAGTGATGCATGGCAGTTGTTTTTAAGTACTGCTCTTAAACAACTTAAACAAAGAAACCATTATGTAAATTAAGGAAATGTCGCTTTTAGCGCAATGTCTACCAGAAACATCTAATGTCACGTCACTCATCACAATTAGTTCCAACCAATAGCCAAAAGACACAATATATATAAGCTGTCTATTCATTTCAATCATTTGTATTGGATTTGAATCCATAATTAAGAAATTCTTACTATTATCAGTAGTAGTCATTTAAAATGTGTTATTTTATTGATTATTTTATTCTTGTGTGTTTTGTTTTATTCTAACAAAAGTCTGATATCCGAATGAACTTATTGTGAATAAGGTATTGTTTTGGTTAAAAAGAAATCTACATTAATAAAAAAACATTAAGTCACAATTTCTGAATGTTTGTACAAGCCAGGATTCAAACTTGGCAGCACAGCTGCACTATGCCCATGCATAGTCCACAAGGCTATGTGAGGTACCATCCATACCAGCTGTGTTTCGGGAATGTAACTAGAGAGCAACACAAACAGAATGCAGAAGTATAAATGCACGGCTACACACAAGGCTTGCGTGGGTTACACCGATCACTCGATGAAGAAGTATAAACCAGCCTTTATTCTGTAATGCTGTTTCTAGGATATTCTGTGTGGCTGAAAGATGGTCATTGTTGCTATTCAATTCAATTCAATTAATTTCAATTCACTTCAGCTTTATTTGTATAGCGCTTTTACAATGTAGATTGTGTCAAAGCAACTTAACATAAATGGTCATAGTAATTGGATCAGGGTAGTTCAATTTTTAGTGCAGTTCAGTTTAGCTCAGTTCAGTGTGGTTTAAAATCATTACTGAGAGTCCAAACACTGAAGAGCAAGTTCATCGATGCGTAGCTCTACCGATGCTGAACCATGCAAGCTAGGGTGTTCTGAATATTTGTGTTTTTTGATGGTTGTTTGTGGTATAACAAGGATCTTGGTATGAACTGGTTGCGGAGCTGCTGTTATGTTGGCACTTAGGTGTTCTGGGTGATTGCCAAAGTGTTGTTTTGTGATTGCCATCATGTTCCAGGTCTTTGCCAGATCTTTGCTTTACAGACTCTAGATGTGTCCAAGTTTAATACTTTTTTTATATATTAACACCTACAAAAGAGCGCTAGTGAGGCTTTTACATCCAGTACATCATCATTAATTACCCACATGCCCCAGATAGAGGACAAAGATGAGGAGCAAGAAAGAAAAGCAGCAGATACGCTGTCACTTTAAGTTCACGATAACTGTAATTACAACGAGGGTCAGTCAATTAAATAAGGCCTGCGTAAGTGTCCTCAATTACGCTGGAAATAAATTAATGCTAATTAACCGATTGGGCCTTCATCCATTAACAGAAAATAAAAGACAAAGGCAGACCAGAGGAGGAGAGCGTAAAAGCATCAAAACGCAATTAATGGACCTGTCCAACTCACTATGACCAAAACATTTCAAACACATTTATTAATTAAAAGACCGCATTAGCATTTGCCTGACTAGATATTCTTTGAATTTTAGTTCATGTTGGATTCAAGAACGTTTTCACCCTTGCAAAAACATGTTCAGTGTTTTAAAGATTAAACAAATTACTTATAAAAATGCAACAGAATCTCTGCTAAGTATAACTTCAAACTTTAGGATCTCTACCATGTAGCAAAACCAGCACAAGTAACAACTCAATAGAAAAGTTCTGCATTATTCGAGATGCACATGATGCATTCTCCACAGTGAATATATTTCATCTGGACATCTCGATTATCTCTGCGGACGGTGCCAGCAGCAGCAGCTGTGGGGATGGGAAGCCGGAGGATGTGATGTCGTGGCGCCACTTAGTCGTCATATGCTAGGCACTAATTCCCAAATCAGCAGCAGCTATTAAATCAACTGATTTGCACTTGTGTTCTGCTGTGAGATGCAAGCGGCACGATTTATACCACACAAGTGTTGCAGATAACAGAAGATTCTGGAAGCGCTACATGTGTCACTGAGCCCGGGATGATTTGAACTTCTGCTAGATGTCCTAAGTGGCCTGTTTACACCTGGCATTTGTATATCTGCCTGCCAATATGATCACTAGTTAAATGTCTTGCAAAACTGTTTTTGAGACTAACCTTTCTGTCGCTTTTCACTTTTGTTCTTGAAAACACTGATACGGTAAACAGTCAAAATCACTGGCCTTTCTCTCGACAACATCTAATCACAGGAGGTCACGGGAGACACATCTGAGATGGATGTGTAAACGAGACCTAAGTGTGTATTGATTTCACTCAGCACAGTCTGAGACATTAACATCTCTGAAAAGAAACGTTTTTTTCCCCCTTCTATCCTTCCTTCAGGTAAACACGTAATATTTCAAACTTACATTTTGTTGAAATTAATGTATACATAAAATCAAGTTTCTACATTAAATTATATTTACAAGTAAAGCAAATTAAATGCAAATAAATTTCTAATGTTTCATTACCATTGTTCGATTATCCATCTGCAAAATTTGGCTGAAAAAATAAAAACTGATAAAAATCTGGCAGCTGTGGTTGCCAGAAATTTCGTAAAAAAAAAATGGAATGAAATAAATTTCATGAAAATTACATTAATTTCATTTCTGTATAGTCATACGCCAATGTTTCGAAGTACTAGTAATCATTATAAGTAACTACTAATTTCAAAAGTGTTCAGTGTCATTTACACAAGTGCTAAACCCCATCACGGTTACACATGACACTGAGTAATGTAATAAAAATTATATATCAACACAACATGTAACTGTAACACGGGGAGTGACAGAGACAACTGAGGTTCGGATCCACATGCAGGTTTCTTCGGTAGTCAGGCAAGCAATGGTCAACACGGGTGCAAACAGATGTATGAAGGCAAATCCAGAATCGTAGTCATTATAACCGGCGAGAGATCAGAAGGCAGACGGCAGACAGGGATAACTTGGAACCAGGCTAAGGTGAACATACGGGAAAACAAGACTAAGAAAACGCGTTGAATTTTCACTAAAAAGACTTGGCAATGGGAATGAGTGAGTGTGTTGCTTAAGTAGTGTGTAATCAGTCATTGACAATCCTCAGGTGGTGTGGGTGTAATGAGTCAGAATGAGGAAGCATGGCTGCGTCTGAAACTGCATACTTCCATACTATATAGTATGCTAAAATCAGTATGCGAGCCTGATAGATCCGAATTCATAGAATTCGAAAATCAGTATGCGAGAAGTACCCGGATGACTTACTACTTCCGGCGAGATTCTGGAGTGCGCATCCCATGCACAATGCGCTATCCCATGATGCCCCGCGAGCGAATTCATGAATTGGAGTAAAGCGACGCAATTGACGCAGGTAGGTCACGTGACTACGACAAAATGGCGGATGTAGTACGTCCGAATTCCATTCATACTTTTCACGTTCATACTGTATAGAGCATACTTTTCTAACGGCCGATTAGTACGTTTAAATTCAAATGCAGTACCTACTGAGTAGTAGGCGGTTTCGGACACAGCCCATGTGTGAGGGTGAGCAGAGTGCATATATAAAAATGTAGTCAATAAATGGCGGATTTGTAGTCCATAAGTGTTTGTGTGTGAGACGTAACCATTGTAGATAGTGTATTCTGGGAATTTTTTGAACCTCTTAGTTTTGAGTGTGGTCCTGAAAAATTTTAGTTTTAAGGGCTATCTAACCTTTCCCCTTAGCCCTACAAGATAAAGAGAATTGGGACACCTCTTACCCTTCAAATGAACGTGCAAAACAAGGGGTAAAGGAAAGGGCTAAAGGGTAGAATTGGGCACGGGCCATAATGTCAACAACAAAAAAGGGTGTAATATAGGGAAATCTGGCAAAGTGAATTCAAGGTTATTTATATATTAATAAAACGTCATTGCTGCAGTAACTGTTAACCAGGTCACAGATTTTGGCTGTAGCATTTTTACAATATTTTTACCATTGAAATCACAGACATTTTAATGTTCCATCATCACAAAGCATAACTTTACATTTTCCTTTTTTTAAATATGTGGTTGCCACATTTATGCTTGCCAGTGTTTTTCTAGAAGGCCACTTGAAAGTTCTGAGTGGTTGGCATAGTATTCTGTGATTGTTTTCAGGGTTGCTAAGATGTTTCTTAATAAAAAGTATAGTTCCATTAAAAGAAATTACAACATTATTCTGAGCTGTACTTATAAAAGTCTGAAAACAAAAGAAAAAGAGATCATACAAAAATGTATGACACTGTAAGTGGTTAAAACTAGCTTACTAAATGATTTTGAAGGATAGTGGCAAAGTATAAAGACTTAAAGTTACAATAATTAGTATTTTTGGGCTGGATTGTTAACCTCAAATTTATCTATTGATTATTGTTTTAAACACGCCTGACAAGCTTTTTGGTATATAAAATATTGATACACTGACTTTCGTTTTACTGTCTTTTCTGTAAGTCATGATAGAAAAGTCATTCAGGAAAGCTTTATTATTTTATCTTTAGAAACTATTTTGACACATTTTAAAATGTAAATATGTTAAAAAGTCAATCTAATATTTATCTACCTGCTGTCTGTACTTGTTGATATCAGTCCAGAATTATAATCTATTTTCACATTAATTCATCAGTTAAGGCTCTATTCAATAACAACAAGGCGGCGCGATGTACTGTTAGATGCTCATAATTAAGATCATTTGTTTCAGATATTTTTGGAGGGTGAGAAAATTTGTCAATTGAATAAGTGCCAATTATAATCCAGTCTGTACAAACTGACAAGATGAATTCAAATTAGATTCACACACGTTCCAGAACTCCTGATTATCCCTCATCTTCATCTCACTTCAGCCTTCAGGCTCATAATCAGACTGTAAATGTGCTCAGATTGAGCTATTGTTGCTCCATCCCAGGTTTTCATCAGATGTTTGTGATTACAGAGCCGTTTAAAACAACTAGAAGACTCATCAAATCATCAGATCACAATCTGGAACTAAATGACGCTGATGTACCAGCATTCCCTATGCATAAAATATGGAAATACTTCATAATTTTCATTAAAAACATTTATTTATTTAGGCTTAGTTTCTTATTTATCAGGGGTGTCCACAGCGGAATGAATCATCAACTATTCTGGCATATGCTTTAGGCAGCGGATGCTTCCAGTCGCAACCCAGAACTAGAAAACACCTATATACACTCCACACACACAGCCAATTTAGTTTACCCATTTCACCTATAGCACATGTCTTTGGACTGTAAGGGAAACCGGAACACCCAGAGAAAACCCACGAGAACATGCAAACTCCACACAGAAATGCCAACTGGTTCAGCCGGGACTTGAACCAGCGACCTTCTTGCTTTGCTAACCACTGAGCCACCATGATGCAAATATACAAATAAAAATGTATAACAAAAACAAACAGGAAAGAAAAAAAAAGCAGTTAAACATTAAAAAAAGAAGAGTCATGGTGGTCATAGCGCACATTTCTGTGGTACAAAGGCAGAGTAAACGGCATTTATTTTATTATATGTGCTGGATGAATATAACGAAAAGAGGGTGAATAGTTCATCTTCACACATCAAGCGCAGAAATATACTGTCGCTCAAAATAGTGATGCATTTGTCAAGGAAAACCCCAGAGAGCCTTTTTTTCCTGCTGTAATGAGGCCATGTAATGTGTCGTAGCATTAGAGAGCACGCGCGTTTGGAAATGAACTGGCTGGTGTGGTTTTCATTTCTCCAGACCTGCTATGGCTAATCTTTTAATCATAATTGAAACAATAAAATAATATTCCAGGGATTTCTTTGATAATTCGCACCACATGGTCGACAAGGAAATGGCTAACAAAGGGACCCGACACGTTTTTTTCTTGCCCCAGATTTTACTTCATTATTTCATGGGTGAGTCGAGTTGAGGCCAAATGAAATCCAGATTACAGTAACGGCAGGGCTGGATTTAATTAGGAGAGCGTAAACACTCCATACTGAGCTCCCGGCAGCAGAGCCAGACTTATGGAGGATGGTTTTTAACAAACGCATTCACACACGGTTACCAGCATACAGTGTTATGTGTTACCCACATACAGAATTACACAAATTCAAACAAAACTGCAACATACCATTTATACATATCCCAAGTACTTGCATTTATAATATCTTTAGCTAATTTGATTGATTTTAATCGAAATTTATAGAAAGGATAATAGTCTGAGCTCCTTTTAACATTGTTTTTACTCTATGCCAAATCTTTTGTCCAAGAAACATTACATCTTGTGCATGTTTTACTATAGAATCGATTGCACCCACCTCTCTCTATTTATCTCAATCTGTCTATAGAGACATTTGTACATGTTTTTTTTTTTTTTTTTTTTACATGTAACGAACAGAAGCGTATAATCCACAACATCGAGAAACTTGGCCTTAAGCACCAGTGGACACTTCAGCACAACAACGACCCAAAACACACAGCAAAAGCGGAGAAGAAATGGTTAGTGGACAAAAACATCAACGTTTTGCAGTGGCCCAGCCAGAATCCTGACTTAATGCAACTGAGAATCTGTGGAAAGAGTTAAAGATCAGGGTGATGGCAAGGAGATCCTCCAACCTGAAAGAGTTGGAGCTCAATGCTAAAGATTAGTAAGCGATTGTAAGTGTTTGATTGCTGTGATAGCCAATAAAGGCTTTTTTATTAATTATTGAAAAAGATATGAATACTTTTGAACAAGCCACTTTTTGTTTAAATGTAAATATTTTTTTTTTCCCACAAATGATGCCTCTTGTGAAGCTTGTGGTAATTTAACATTGCTTTTACTCTATGCCAAATCTTTTGTCCAAGAATCATTACATTTTGTGCATGTTTTACTTGAAAATTTAATAAATAGAATCGATTGCGCACTCTCTCTCTCTCTCTCTCTCTAGAGACATTTGCACATACGTTTATTTAATATATATATATATATATATATAATAAACAGAAACGTGTAACCACATCATGGAGAAACTTGTCCATGAGCACTAGTGAACATTTCAGCACAACAATGACCCAAAACACACAGCAAAAGTAGAGAAGAAATGATTGGCAGACTAAAACATTAAGGTTTTGCAGTGGCCCAGCCAGAGTCCTGACTTAAATCCAAATGAGAATCTGTGGAGGCTGGGAAAGATCAAGGTAATGGCATGGAGATCCTCCAACCTGAACGAGTTGGTGCTCATCGCTAAAGATTAATAAGCAATTATAAATGTTTGATTGCTGTAATAGCCAATAGGCTTTTTTTTAATTAATTATTGAGAAGGGTAAGAAGCCACTTATTGTTCAAATATAAATTAATATTTTTTTCCACAAATGATGCCTCTTGTACATCATTTTATTATATTTTGGGAGAAACTTGTCAATTCCAGTCAAAACCCCTCAAAAAAACTTGCTGGTGGAACAAAAGCAACTAAACTCAGAATTTGCAAGGGGTATGTGTGTATACACAAACTTTATTAAATTGTTTTTTTTTTTTATGCATATTTTTTTACATCTAATTAAAATATCTTCTCTTGTATAACTGTTGTATTCAATTTAATGCTGTGTGGTTGTTTAAGTATTCTGAGAGTATTATTTAAAAACATGTAGATAATTAAAAATATGTACCAAAGTAAAAATCTATCTGGATTAGTGTCCATTCAAAGGCCTATCTATCCAACTAAATCTATTGGTAAATGATAGTATTTAGCGAAGTGCTTAAAGATGATTTCTTTAACATTTGTTAAGACACATTATTAAAAATATGTTGGAATCACAGCTGTAAGAAAGTAATAATAGCTGAACACTATAAAACATAGTAAATAATAAGGCAAAAATAGCATTAGAATAGTTCAAGAGCATCTTTATGTCAGGTTTTTAGCATGTAAGTTAGCATTAGCTTATGAAACACTGTCCGTCTACAATCGATTAAACTATGAGTTGTTAAACATTGCTATTCTGTGTTTTAACCCTTAACACTTTGCTTTTACTTAAATAAAACTTTAATTTCAGAAATCTAGTTAAAAACTTTAAACAAACATAAAAAAATTACAAACTGAAAATGGCATCTAAACACAACAAACATACTCAAACAGTGTATTTTCCAAAATGTTACCTCATATTCTGTGAAGCTGTGTACGCGCACACACACAGACACACACAATCGCTGAAGTGCTGGTGACGGCGGGTATTAGCCTTCAGAGCCGCGTGTCATCCATCACAGTGGCAAGAAGGCTAAGTTGACAAATTTCCAATATTAATAGAAGCTGTCGGGGTGTCGTAGGGTAATAGCAGTCTCTGTCACAGGCGCCTATTAATGCCCGGCCCCTGCTGCAGGACGAGGTAATTAATACACTCGCACATGCTTCCAACGCAATTTAGATTGACGGACATTTTCTCACCTTCATTATGGGCAGTATAAGCGAGAGGAAAACAGCTTGATGTTTTTCAGAGTCTAGAAGCTACTTTGAAAACGTTGCAATATTGCTAACAGCCAGTACAGCTACTCAAACTCAATGAAAGCTACAACTTTGAAAGCAGTGAGTTTGATTAATAAACATGAGATGGAGTATGTTTGTCCAATTACAATTCACGGTGGCAGTGGCCACCTGTAATATATGTCAAATATAACTATAATATCGACAATATTTATATTTTTAGACAATATTTTTGGCATGCTAATGAAAAATTAATTATTTTTGCTATCATACATCAATTAATCAAATTTATGTGCATCCTTTTAAAAAATTACACACCTGAAACCAGCAAGTTAAGCGTATATATTAGCTGTTTTTTTTCTTCCAAAAATGACAAATGCTGCATTTGCTAGTGAAAATTATTAAAATTATTGTTGTGAACTGATACTCTGAGGAATTAACACACATCCATCTTCATGTACAATGATCTACAATTATGTTAAAATTGGTGTTTGGAGTTTGCATTTTCTGCCTGTGTTCGTAAGCTAAGCTAAAATTGTCCGTTGTTTACGTGTGTCATTGAGAGTGTATGGATGAAATAAAAAATAAAATTACTAATGGAAACTTTAACGTAAAGTAGTTTGGTATATTTACCAAGCCCACGTCTCTAAATGATGTTTGGTTTTTGGCCCTTCATACGAGAAAGTTTGGGCACCCCTCTAGTTAATGCTTGAAGACACTTGACGGCTTCTAGTTTTGTACAGCAATAATTCTACTGAAATACATTTTTATAATTAGGTGAGCAACTGAATATGCAAGAATACTTAAGCAACCAGGCAAAATACTAAGTATCATTTGAAGCCTGCTTAGACTTTTGAGCATGGCAAATAACGTTAGCAACACTTAAAGTTTTTTTTTTTTTTTTTGCGTTTTGGTTAAACTGCTTATTTAAATGAGCTGAATCAACACAATTCTTAAGTTTTCAGGTGTTAACTTAATTGTTTTTTTGAATCCACTTAAATTTGCAAACGCAATTCAATTTACTTAATACTTGTGTTGAGACAACATAAAGCATAAACCCAGCAATTTTTTTACAGTGAATTTAAATGCTACACTGTGAAAAAAAAGGAGGGTTTCACAAAATGTATTTTTATGTTGTCCAAACGCAAGTGAATTAAGTTAACCTAATTGTTGAGTTAACTTAATGTGAGCACTTTTTTTGTGCTCAAATAAAAGTAGATTGAATATAAAATAATTAAGTTGTCTAAAAAAAAAAACCTCAAGAATTGTGTTGATTCAGCTCGTTTTAAATAATTAGTTTGAACAAGAAGCAAAAAATATTTTTGTTTGAGTGTACTGTTTGATTTTGACGAGTTTTACCTTTAAATTTTTTAAGCCATAATTCTAAAGCAATATTCACTTAATGAATCTCATGGCAATTCGTAACTTTTTGATTTAGCGGATAATTTGTATAAATTTGTTCAATTTTATTCGTATAATTTAGTACAATTTGCTGATCAAATTTTTATGTGCATTTTAGATAAGCGCATAAAAAAACGGTTGATGGAAACGCCAACGCGCACATCAATTAATTATTAAAATATTGATTATTATAAATTATTATAATTAAAATGCGCATAAAAAACATGCACATAACTGAGTAGGATAAATGTTTTATTCGATAAGAAAAGATGCGCATAAAATTCCAGCATGTGCATTAAAAAGTCATGTGATTGTTATAAGGGATCACGTGATGATAAAAATGTGTGTAAATGGATAAACCATCATCCGTCATTCTAAAACGCCTTAATTGTTTTAGTATTAGTGTTATTATATTATTATTGACCTGTAGAATATTTAATAGCATCTGTGCTCCGCGTCTCACACCTTCAAACACCACCACGCATTCATTGCGTGTCAACGTTGTCTTCTGAGGTGCAAGCAATTTATTAAATGAAGAAAAGATTCATGCAGCTTCTCCTACAGTAGTAATGTAACGAGGAGCCTGACACGGAGGGATCCATTTGCAGTATTTAATAGACACCGTTCAATCACAATCATACAATACGCACTAATGTGCGAACTCACATCAACAGTATGCAATAAGGGTCGAAGGGCTGGCGGCTGACAGACACAGAGTGATATAACAGGCATGGATCAGTGGCAGGCGGCATGGTTCAGAGTCCAGATATCAGGCGTGGGTCGAGGGCAGGCAGCTTGGTTCAGAGTCCAGATACAAGCAAGGTTCTGGGCAGACTGAAGGCAACTCAGAGTCAGAAACAGTCCGGGGTAATACACAGGAGATCAGGCAAGGGAATAACGCTCAGAGATGTTAGCCGTGGCAGAACAAGACTTCACACTGAACTAGTGTGAGAGCATGGCTTATAACAGGTAGCGTGGGTTGTTAACGGGATTGTTTTCAGGTGTGTGCGCTATCAGTATAAGTGGATGATGTAATGCTAGAAGTCCGGAGATGGTGGCCTCTGCTGGCCAGCGAGGGGAATGACAGGGACCGAGTCGGTGACAAGTAAATTTCATTTGTACTTTTGATATTTGGTGCCAGTTAATCAGGAAGTGACGATTTTGTTCTCTTTGACTCATTGGATGGAAACGCTGATTTATTCGCACATCTTTTATGGGATATTTCAGTTTTGCGCATACATTTAATCCGCATCTTTAGATGGAAACATAGCTAGTGACAGTGGAGTTTTGAGGCGGAGTTATGTGCCACGCCTCTTTTTTAAAATTTTACATGTTTAGCAACCCGACTTGTATGAATTCGTACAAATTCGCCACAGTAATTTTTCAAAACTGTTTTTTGGGGTTTTGGGACAGGATTGGGTGCAACGCCTCCTTTTTAAAATCGTACGTTTTTGTACATTCGAAACCGTACGAATTGTACAAATTCACCACTAAACTGACAAAACGTAAAATACTTACATTTCCTAGTGAGATCAGGCTGTAATGTCTCTTAGCAACTGAATATGCAAACCATCTCTCGAAACACTTAATAAAACCTCATATAGCAAAATGTCAAAGTTTACTCTTGCTCTTGAAACATGTTTGCAACCTGATAGCAATTTTGACTGCTCGATCCTTGTGATGAAAATGAAAAAAAAAAAAGGTGTTACACCATTGTCCTCTAAAAACGGAGATGCTGTAGGTGTTTCTCTCTAACTGGGGTTTGAGAAGGCAGAAGTGTCAGTGCCAGGCTGCCAGCTCACAGGGTTATACTAATATGATTATGTGGATTATGCCAGCGAGCGACTCCGCGGCTGTATTTCATGCTCTCGTTTGGGGGAAGTGTTAATTGGTTTGGAGCCTTTGATGTGACTGCTGTGAGCCGGATGGGGGAGGGTGGAAAAGTGCATATTCTCGGCTGTTTCTTTTTGGCCTTGGAGGGATTCAGATTGACGGAAAGAGATCTCACTTTGACTCCAAGGCCAGAGAACGCTGGCGGTTTTTCTAACTCGCAGCATAAACCGTTGGCTCATGCGCACCTTAAATTGGATTACAAAGAGATAAATGTGATCGAGGTTTCAGTGAGCGTGAAAATGTACATTCACCGGAGGTCCTTCTAGCATGGGGGAGGTAAAAGATCTTTCCAGGTTGCGTGTTGAAGAATGCAGTTGAATTATGTCGCTGTTAGGATGACTTGCACAGAAAGAAGGGCATTTCATACACTCAAACAATGAACTTTGCTGCTTGTTCAAACCACTTATTTAAAATGAGTTGAAACAACAAAGGTCGGTTGAGTCAGTTGGTGTTTCTATGTGGAGTTTGCATGGTCTCCCCATGTTGGCGTTGGTTTCCTCCAGGTGCTTCGGTTTCCCCCACAAATCCAAAGACATGCGGTACAGGTGAGATGGGAGGGCTAAATTGTCCATAGTGTATGAGTGTGAATAGATATGTGTAGATGTTTCCCAGTGATGGGTTGCAGCTGGAAGGGCATCCGCTGCGTAAAACATTTGCTGGATAAGTTGGCGGTTCATTCCGCAGTGGCGATCCCAGATTAATAAAGGGACTAAGCCCAAAAGAAAAAGAATAAATGATCGACAAAGGGTGGCACGGTGGTTCAGCGGTTAGCACAGTCGCCTCAATGCAAAAAGGTTCCCGCTGGAATAGTTGGCATTTCTGTGTGGAGTTTGTATGTTCTCGCAGTGTTTGCATGGGTTTTCTCTGGGTACTCTGGTTTCCAACCTGATTTCACCAAGTACGACATGTTCTGACTGGAATAGTTGGTGGTTCATTCCACTGTGGTGTGATAAGCAAGCAGGGATGTGATTCTTCTGTATAAATATGGATTTTCGTATTTTCCGAGCTCAATGGGGCTGTGAATTGCGTAAATCGGGTGGTGTCATCGTGAGGTTCATCGTCATCAAAGCAGATGACCTGATGGTTTGCTCTTTCAGTGTTCATCATTGTGCACAAGAAGGAGCAGTAACGGCTTCATTCTGGACGTCATTTAGGCATGTAATTGTAGACCTACCTAGGCTGTTGTGTGTACCGATGATGTGTAGACCTATAATATGTCCGTATGAGGCAGCCGCTGATTATGAATTCGTTCTAAATGTCTGGCTGTGCACACTTTTTGCGCACTCATAATTGCATGTAACGACCACGTGTGCTCTATGTACATTATAAATAAAGCCAGGATGCATATTTGTTATTATGCTCTGCAAATCATCTGTTCTTATGTCATTTATTTAGTGCTACAGCCGGGCACCTCAAATTTAATACCCAAAAGTTTTGATAGTACAAATTTATATGCATATTATTTTAAATTAATAAAACTATTAAAATGCAGGGACTATAGCGAAGGAAAGGGAAAGTGATCAACTCTTTTTAGCGATATATGATATTTTTTCAGGGTGAAATGTAAAAAGTAAATTAGGCTACTCAGTTCAACTGGGCTTAATATTTTAAGGCCTTTAAACAGTTTAATGGCTCAAAACAGTTGGAATTGTTGACCGAATAGTAGTTTATTTATCACGTGAAATAAAGAGTCAAGGGCGACGCGTTGGCGCAGTAAGTAGTGCTGTCACCTCACAGCAAGAAGGTCGCTGGTTCGAGCCTAGGCTGGGTGGCGACTCCAGATTAATAAAAGGACTAAGCCGAAAAGAAAATGAGTGAATAAAGAGTCAACTAAATTACAGGAAAATGTATATATTCTGTGGACACAAGAGCATTAAACCGAGTTAGTGGCGCCATCTAGCGGCGGTATAAACTGTGTTAAATATTACTTGTCTAATAAACTGCTAAACATTGATAATGATTTGTTTGTTCCTTTTTTGTTGTTGTTTACTTTATTTCCATCTCAATATGGTTCAGAGAGTAAGGAATGTGTTAATTACCACTCAGTATTTTTTTACACTGTGAAAGTAATGTGTTGTGGTTTTTCTTTCCCTCACTTGTAGTACCTCTCTGATTGAGAATTGTCAATAAAAAGAGTTAAACTAAATGTTTTATTACTTACATTTGTTTATTTTAAACATTTTGTATTTTTTTTACATTTATAATTTTTGCTGATTTATGGTAAAACAAATACAATTTTTAAAAATGTATTAACTTAATTATTATTTTTTTAATTAATCAAGTTAAATTAATGGAATAAGATTGAAAGTATTTTAATTTAAAGATGCAGTAGGTGATCTGCCAAAATGCTATTAGTTAGCATATGTTTGAAAGATATTATCTTTATATTACCTCCTCTGCTGTTCAAAGCCACGCCTCCTGAAAACATGAATGCGCACCTTAAAGATGACAGCAGTCAAGCCACTAGATCAGTGTTTCTCAACCACGTTCCTGGAGGACCACCAGCACTTCATGTGTTGGATGTCTCCTTTGTCCATCACACCTAATACAGGTCTTTCAGTCTAATGATGCTGATGATCTGAATCAGGTGTGTTTGGTTAAGGAGACATAGAAAATGTGCAGAGCTGGTGGTCCTCTAGGAACGTGGTTGAGAAACACTGCACTAGATCATGTCATTTTCCAAAACTTTACAGTATTTTTTAATACTACAATTCTGAACAAAAAACTGTATTGTATTTAGCACGTTTACAGTAATGCAACAAGCAGAACTTGCCGTAATGTGCAATATTTCATGCATGCAAGAATCGCTGGTCTCACTCTCTCACGCTGTTTGCCCCAAAGCAACTACTGTATGCTTAGTGGTTGGCCTGCGGGGTGCAGAATTTACACATTACTAAGCCATACTTACATGCTATTTCAGACTGAATTTTCAGAGTAGCATGGTAAACAATATAGAGAGCGTGTGACAGGCTGTTATTGTTCAAAAATGAACTGATGTAAATATAAAACCAACTTCACCTCAGTAAAGCAGGCTAGGCAGAATAACGCTATTTATTGATGTTTTGTTGTTAAACTAAATAAAAATCTACATTATCGATGCTGTAAAAGGACCTTATAAAACAGAAATAGTCTCATAATCTATCGTTGGAAGATTTCAGTGGATGAACAACACTTTTGTGCATATAACCTATTCATAACACAATCTACATCAGCTCTGTGTGACTAAAATGGTTTTAAAACAGAACATTACCTGTCTAACAGAAATCCTTCAGCCATGGTGTCATCCTTCCTCCAGCGTGCAAAAGTAACTCTTTTAAAGTGTTGATTCAGCATTTGTTTTTACTGCTGTCACTCTCTTATGTGCATGTGAATGTGCAAACGGTGGATCTGCGTGAACAGTTTTTATCATTACTATCGGAATGTGAAGAGACTTTTAACCAGCACAACAAAACACGTCTCCGAAGACAATCACCTACCGCACTTTTAAGTAGCTATTTCAAATAACACAAATAATTTTGTTTTAATAATTTGAGTTTTCGTTTATTATAAAACCCAGATGAAATGAACCAATCACAACCCTTAGAAGTAAAAATCTTGCAATTTTATTTGCATATAAAGGCAGCTAAATATATCACAATGAAACCTGAAGAAAGAAGAAGAAAAAAAACCAAACAAAACTGGAAACGCATCTAAACTTCTCCAGGAATGAAACTGTAACAAAGAAAAAGCAGAGAGGCATTTACAGAATTCAAACAACTATTGGCAACATCTTTTTTGTGCTAGCAAGACTGCATTTACACAGTGCAAAATTACAAAAAAACAAAACAAAACTACCATACGCAAGATATCAAAAGGACAACGAAACCTGGTTTGGGCAGGCTTGAAGAAGAATGAGAAGAAAAAAAAAAAAAACAACCTTTGAGATTGTACATTAAAAGAACTTCAACTGGAGTACTCGTTTATTAAGTAGGCAACACTGAATGAGCTTCAGAGGAACAGTTCGTGAAAACAGAAAGAGCTCGTCAAGTTAAAGTCATCACTTACAGGCAAAATGATATTCTTCAAGAGGCTTCGAACGAACACAAGTTTAGTTAGAGATTTTACAGCGTACACACACACACACATATAGATATACTCATATTTTAAGACATTTTCCAATTCCTATGCAGAATGAGGCGCTCCAGAATATACATGAGTTAAAATGCATCCATGTCTTCCCTGCGCTTGTATAAGAAAGTATTCTTTGAATGCAAAAGAGAGAGAGAAAGAGAGAGAGAGAGAGAGAGAGAGAGAGAAATCCCCTTTAGTTTTGGATAAAAACAATAAATATGACGCTTTCTCTTCGCTAGCAGAAAAGTAGGGGCTCCAGCCAGGGGAACTTAAAGCTAGTTTAAGGCATTATCCCTGTCAGCTAAAAGAAAGCTTAATTATCCTGAAAAACAAAAAGAATATACAAAAACAAACAATGGCGTCCCATAGTAACATACTTCGAATATTGACAAAAAAAGAGAGAGACAATTTTACAAATTCACAAAGCTTAATATTTTACAGATTAAACTGGATCTCGTTAGATTGTTCACCACTTTTGTATTTGCGACAGTACTCGTCCGTCATCGGAAACTTCCACTCAATCTTTTCGCAAAAGATTTGATGGCCATTTCGGAAAGAAACATTCAACTACTTTTTTTTTTTCGAAGTGTTGTTAGGAAATTCGAGGAAAGAATTTTAGGATTTGGTGCCGTTCGCAGGTGTCTCAAGAGCTGGTGGGGTTCGGGAGGTCAAACACGATGGGAGGGTTGGTGGGTTGAAAGCTGACTGTACAGGTAGAGGCGTTGATGAATGTCGTGTACCCGTCGGTCATGATGCCGTAACCTACAGGAAACCAGACATTGAGAGAGTCAACAAGACAAACTTGCTGTATGATCACACCGAATGTGCATTTCCTTTCTGAAAACATGCCTTTGTTTTGTTGACAAGAAAAAAGAAGTGCGCTGCGATTTTTATGTTGCTAGGCAACGACTGAATCAGTTGCGTACTGTAATTGTAATACTGAATGATATGTGCTATTCAAGATTTGTGAATTCATACACCTCCGGATAACTTGAAACAGCGGCCACTAGTTTCTCCTACATCTTAAAAAGTCTCCGTAGTCGTCTTGACAACACAAACACTGCTGTCACCTCAATGGAAACCCCGCCTCTGCTTTCATTTGATTGGACGATGAAACTGATGTAGCGCACTTTTTTTCAGCTCAGAGTTGACTATTTTTGAGGTAGTCAAACACAAAGCAGACAGGGTGCATAAGCAATGCACAAAACCCTTGCGGCTGTTAGTAAACCATTCAAAAAAGGTGCCACTCACCACAAAAACTTGTTCCGTGTGATCAAGGCCTTAAAGAACTCAAGAACAAAGCAAACACTTTCTATTAAATTCCATGTAATGACTTGTTTCCACAAAGTGCTATGGTTTGGTTTTATTTTGAAGTACCAAAATAGCGAACTGAACCATACCTTTTTTTTGGGACCCTTTCATAAGGATACCTAGCACAGCTATGGTTTCGAGAGCTTGCATATCAGATTGTGAGTACTTTTCATATAAATAATTATTAGTAAGTTAAAATTTACACCAACAACTGGTGTGAAGAGCTGAATCTCTGGATTTGCGCACACAGACAACAGCTGTGCTTTGAATACAAAGTTTTGAACAGGTCAAATGTCATTCACACAAACGAAATGACAGGTGCAATTGTTAACGACACATTTACCTTTGCATTTTATTTCAGTTTTTCAGCTCTACAACCACAAGTTGGCACTCACAAACTCTCAGATCTGGCAATCAGTTCAAATTCTAGCACTTTAACTTTTGCTGCACTTTTTGTAATAGCTGGAGATGCAGTTAGATGAGAACTGCAGGGCAGGGCAGGTGGTGAAGCCATTTTATTGGCCAATGCCTGACCATTGAAAAGGCCAGCCAGTAAGAACTTGGGCTCTATTTTGACCATCTAGATGCAAAATATAAAGTGCAGAGTGCAAAAGTATTAAAGCCGTGTCAGAATCCACTTTTGCTATTTTAACGGTAGAAAAATCCACTTTGCGCCGCGGCACATGGTCTAAAAGATAAAATAATGTAATAAAACAAATATAGATACGCATATAATAAATAATACTTCTACTAATAACAGCATACAAAAGCAAGTTGTCATGAATAAACTGAAAAAGCCCCCCGAGATGAAGGAGGCATGAAGGCGGAGTTTTTTATATTTATGTAGAAAATATATATTTTTCCTAATATTTTAATCCTTTGATTCTTTTGCATTTGTAAAGATATTTGTGTATTGCTGTACATCCTGTGTGTATTAAGCAATGTTTATGTGAGGCGCACAACTAAGGTGCTCTGAACTTTAGACCTGCAAAATACTGGTGTATGGCATTGCGAAAAAGGCTGGGATTAAAAGTGAGCTACGGCTCTATATTCAACATTTCTTTATATAGAGGTCATGCTTTGAACTTCTATTGGTCTCATGCAATCACGTGATGCGATTTCGCATGTCAGAGTTCTCCAAGCTTGAACTTTGCAACGCAGTGACATGCAAATCTTTTCGCACAAGCTTGTGGTTCCAGTCTGCCGTATTTGCATGTGTTTAAATGGAAGTCTATGGGGCGTAAAGTGCAGTATGACTGTGGCTTTTGTCATCTATTAGTGCAACTATATCCCGCCTCCACAAAATAATATCAACGCCCACTTCTACATCACTGCCTAGTTAGCATCGCCCACTGATTCACACTGTATTAGTAAATAACAAGAGGCAAACGCTGGTCTACAGAAAAGCAATACTTTTATAGATACTCTGAAGACAACAAGACACAGTCTTTTTATTGCCTTACTTCTAGGGTTGTCAAAAGTATTGATTTTGATACTGAAAATTTTAACATTTGAGCACTGTTAAGTGAGTTTATAAGTGCTGATTGTGTTCACATGCTCAAGATTCAAAGTAAATCGGCACACTGCCACTTTAGCTCTCAAAAAAATTTTAATGTCAATATTACAACGTTTCGACCGCATTGGCCTTCATCAGGTGTGTTCACATGCTCAACATACTGTAAATGACTATGATTGGTCATGAAGGTCATCAGTTTACCACACTGCAAACACCCAAACTCATAAACTCAAGAAACATTTAATATTATTACAATGTTGAAATGCATGGAGCCTTAAGGGTTTCAAAGGCACGTTGATCAGCTGGTCTGTCTATGAGTCAACATACGTGCAATCCGCTGATGGATCAACTAATTGATGCAGCTTTGAAATGATCTGTCAATTCAACATAAGTATTTCAATATAATAATAATAATAATAAATGTTTAGAATGGTTTCTAAATGAACATGTGACATTGAAGACTGGAATAATGATGCTGTTAATTCAGCTTTGCATTAAATAAATAAACTACACTGTAAAAAAAAATATAAATTATATATATATATATATATATATATATATATATATATATATATATATATATATATATATATATATATATATATATATATATATATATATATATATAAACAAACAAGAGCTATTTTAAATTTGAATATTATTTTACAATATTACTATTTTTTTAAATAAAGAATATAAAGATAAAAAAATCTCCTTTTTTAACTTCTTAAAAAAAATTAACCCCAACATCTGTAAATATATCAGCAGTATACATAATATGTTTATTTTGTCTATCCATCAGCTTTATTAATTATTGTCCTATAGAGAGATAAGTAACATTATCTCCGGCCCACTTTTTTCTCCTTATGCATTTTATTCCACTGCTGTACCCTTTTGCTTGACGTCTTGTCAAAAAACCCAGTAAAGTCAATGTAATGCGGGGCGGCTGGTGGTTTATTGGGGTTTTTACAGCAGTGGCATTGGGTTTGTCCTTGTGGTCGCTCACCTTCATGAATTCCTCCAAAGACATGGAGTTTGGGCCGAACTCTCCTCTGGACAGTGTTTAACAGCTCAACACAGCCCACTCTTTGCAGCTCCTTCGGCACCCAGTCCCTGAAACCTACACATACACAGACACAGTAAATCATTTTATGAGCTACACTGTATATAAATCACAGTGTGAGCTGCTTTTCAATCATTTACCTCAAAATCTAGACAATCAGAAAACATCTGTGTGATTATTTGAGCTTCTTTAACACCACTGAATTACCCAATGTGGTTTTAATCTTTTTTTATTAGTTGTTTGTGCTTTAAATGTGTATTAATTTATTATTTATTTTGGCACTTAAATTTACTAATGAGAAATATCACTTTGTAAACTAGCTGAAATATACTGTATATATATATATATATATATATATATATATATATATATATATATATATATATATATATATATATATATATATATATATATATAAAATGTTATTATGTATGATATGTTATGTAATTTTCCGATGCATTTTTGTCATTTTTATGTTTAAATTGTAACTATGTACGGTACAAAACAAAATGATAAACTTCAATATTTTCCAAGTGCTGTTTAATGAAGAAGATTTTTAAAACTCAGTTATTTTGCAAGATAGTAGTATTCAGCTTAAAGTGCGGATTAAAGGCTTAATTAACTAGCTTAATTAATCAAGTTACAATAATTAGGCAAGTCATTGGAAAACATTGGTTTCTTCTGAAGGCAATCAGAAAAAAAATATCTTAAGGGGACTAATAATATCAATAGCAGTTTTATTTATTTTTTAAAATCAACAATTTTTTTACCAAACAAAAAGTAATAAAACTATGGGGAATTACTATGGAAAATGTCTGTCAAATCACACCACAAATATTTGAAAAAGCATTCATATTTCACAGAAGGGCTAATCATTTTGCCATAAACTGTATAATGGTTGTTAGAACCACCTAAAATTTTAAAAACAAAATAGTTTCATAAAGAAAAGAGTTTTTAATGTAAGATGTAAAACAATTGTTACTTTGTTGTGTGATATTAACATTTATATATATTTTTTGCATGTATTAAAATGTTTTTATTTTTTATATTTTAATTTTATCAGTATGATAACATCTTATTATATGTAATGACAACATTTTTATAGCTTTAGTTAATACAAAGACAACAGAACATAACGGACTGGTCAACGCAATTTTACCGCGGACTGGAGAGGTTGTAGGTTGTTAGGCGACCATCAACCGTTTTCTCAGAGGATAAGCTGACAAAACATTGCTGTCACTCTGATACAAGTTTTATTTTTGAAAAAAGCGCTGCAGTGTTTGGGTGTTCTGTGTTTGTCTGAGATAATTAATCTACCGGAATGTGTATATTCCATATAAGAGTCAATTCTTGTCACATGGCTTGTGGTGCACTCGCGGGAATCATTCACTGGGTGCGTCTAGAAGGCTTGAGTGCATCACGCCTCACACCTCCACTGGAAACAAAAAACTTGTGCGAACTCTAGAAAAGTCTAGGCATGGGCTGGTATAAGACTCTGACGTCATGATACGAGATCGGTGATCATGGTATTGTGCTCACTGCTCTAAAATATACTCTTTTTAAATGTCAGGGTAATAAACAAACATTTTTTCATCTTTGAAAACAATATATTCTATTTTTTGAAAGATTTATGATATGTTAGAGCAGTAAACACGTCAGGCTATTCAATTTAAATGAATCACTGACTTCTGCTGTCTTCATTTGTTTCAAAAACACAGATTTATTTACAATATAAAACAGCATCTTGGAATATGTTTTTTTCTGCTGGAGATATTGTTGTCCTCAAACACAACAACAGAAAAAAGTTAATTAAAAAATCTTACACATACATTAGGAATGGCATTACAGAAAATGTTAGCCATTTTAAAACCTTGACTTTTCCAAACCACGGTATACCGCGAAAACGGTTATCATCCCATGCCTAGAAAAGATGCAATATTCGAACGGCCCCTAAAAGGCTGCTGTCGTTTGTGATTAACATCAGTTGATCTTCTTGCACAGACATGGTGGATTCACCTGATTTGTTGACAAATGAGTTGCGGATACATTCCTTAGCCGTTTGTGGGTCCTTCACTGGGTCTTTTTCCCTTAGCAAAGAAACTTTCCAAAGACGTCTGTTTCCTACTCATTTTGCTGCTTGTAGGTTACATTTGGGCACTCAAGTGATTGAGATGCAACCGAGAGAATACAGACTTTTTTCAAAATAAAAGATTGTTCAGACTCAGATAATAAATAAAAAGGAAATAATGATTTCTTGTGTGGCCCGGTACCAATTGATCCACTGATCGGTAATGGTGCGTGGCCTGGAGGTTGAGGACCACTGCTATAAAATACACATGGCGTGTCACTCGTATATTTTTGAATGGGAGAAAAGTGCAGCTGTTAATATGGTGAATGAAGCCCTGCCTACTAGTAAAAGATCCAATCATCTATCGCTATAGACTGACGTTTCTCCGGGGGAAAAAATTGGACCAGACACGTGCTTTTATTTTTAAAAGTTTAGTGGTCAAGAAAACACTGGAATCTCAGTGAATACTTGCTTCACAGACATAAGAAATATATCCAAATAAAGCTTGAAATCTCTCATTTTAAAGGAACCAACTACACTTCAAAACCAAAGTTTTTTTTTGGTTTTGTAATCTGTATGAAACGAACTATAGGGACAGTCCGTCCTGTCAAATGCACATCACATGACAGCAACTACTCAAACACCCTCATACTTGTAAACTAACAGTTGCTGTCATTTCTGGAGGAGATTCGCCATCAAGACCAAGCTGTAAATTACTACAGAAGACCAGCACGATCAGATGATCATTATCCAGAGGATGATAATTATGTAGGCCATAAATGAGGTTGGTGTCATGATCTCGTTCTTTTCGAGTGTGCATACCCATTAGCTTTAAGCAGCCTGAAAAAAATGCAGATTTTGTTTGATTCGGACCTTAAGAAAGTAAACCTATAAACCTATAAGTGTTTGTTTAACTTTATTGGTGATTACAAATATGTGATGTAATCATGAGCTTGGCAAACAGTTTTGGAGAATTTATTGTTTCCCTATTCAGATAGAATGCCCGAGCATACTGCAAGACAGCTTGGTAAGAGAGGCGTTTCAAAGATAGTCACCGAGTGAAATGACTTGCCTTAAAGGGACTTTGGGTAATAATAATGAAAAAATATATTACACACAGTAAGTAAAGTAACTTCTTCCTCTATCTTCACATGTCTTTAAATCAAATCCACTGACTGTACAGCCTCTGAATGAGCGGATGTCTCTTCTGGCTCTCCGCACTCACCGAGGGGTGGCCCGTGGGTCATGAGGATATCGACACCCTCCGGGATGAGGTTCCACTTATCCAGCAGAGACTGTCCTCTGGGCAGATTAAACCCCCAGCCATTAAACCATGGCGTCCTGCAGGAGACACACAAAAACACATCCAGCTTGAGTTTACATGCACATTCTTAACCCCATTATGCTTAAAAAGCTGACAAAGCACGTGGTCATGTAAACACATTTACCCATTCTCGCTTTATTGCAGAATAAGGTCACTAACAACTTAAGCATAAACTGATTGTAAAGCCTTAATTTTAGAACCTTGTGCTGTTTTTTGCCAAGCATGTAAATGCTTTAAGCGAGGCATTTCACCCAAAATTTCTTACTTTACTTAAATGTCCATTTACTTGTTGAAAACCTGTTTGAGTTTCTTCTTTCAGTTGAAAATGAAAGAAAATTTATAGAAAAATGCAGCTAGATGGAACCTTTTGACATCCACAGTATTTTTTCCTACACCACAGATATCGATAGGTGCCAGCAACCAGGATTTTTAAGTTTTATTTATTATGTTCAGGTAAACTTTCCCTTTAACCTGATTTTTTTTCTTCAGTTTATTAAAGGCAGCATGTGTAAACTGTGACCGGAACATTATATGAGCATGAACCATTGAGTTTTTAAAGTCTTTGTGAATCAGACGTTTCTGTAGATTTTGTATCAGTAAGATGACATATTTCCAATTGAAACAGAATTTTGGGAAGGGTTTTATTTCCTCCTCCTCCTCCCCCTTCTCTTATCTTTCATTCGCAGCAAACTAACAGTTGGAGGAGCATAGTATGATCAGTATAGATTGCCCATACCGTCAAACTGGCATCATCAGAAAAGAACTGCCATTGCAGAGCAGAAGCAAATGGTCTGATGTTTGTTACCAAAGACTACCAAAACAGTGTTTTGTAGATTAACTTGCATGAATTAATTGTTCCCTTTAAGACTAACAATTTGCGCTAACAAAATAGACATGGCAAATTTTGATTTCTTGTGGACTTTATTTTTTATTTATTTATTGTGTCATCCAATATTAAAGTTAACTCGCTTTCTGGATTTAGGCAGAAACGACCACAGCAACACTTTGTCTGAAAACAAGAGATGCAGCCAAGTGTGTCTGTCTGCGGACTGCAAGACTGGGGTGCAACATGAAGGGGCGTAACGATAGTGGATATACTTACCAGAGAACATTTCAGCAAATGTTTTCATGAGTTTTCTCTAAATTTATCCACAACCAAATCATTTGATATAATATTATATTAATTTATTTAGCAATTCCACTTGCTGATTTCATCCATTTTATCATGACAGTCAGCCAACTCGTCGCCGCCCCCTGTGGTTGCAAATAACAGTACAATAGCGAGCGCGTCAAGTATGAAAGCCTCCACAACTCTTGCATGTGTATATTAATAACTATGATGGTTGAGTTAAAGATTGGGGTTGGTGTAGACGTTAATAACTATGATGGTTGGGGTTTAGGGTTGAGGAAGGTGTTTATATTAATAACTGTGATGGTTGGTTAAGAGTTGCTGTAGTTGTTAATATCTGATGGTTGGGTTAACGTTTGGGGAAGGTGTAGACATTTATAACGATGATGGTTGGGTTTAAGATTGTGATAGGTATTTACTTTAATGACTGTGATGGTTGGGTTTAGGTGTAGAGTAGGTGTAGACATTAATAACTGATGTACAGCAAAATCTTGCAGAATAAATAGTTTTGACATGTGGGTCTCCATTACTTCAAGTTATGCCCCTTTATGTTACGCCTCTGTCTTGCCGTTCATAGACAGACCCTACTTGATGCAGAGCTCAAAAAAGGTTCCACCATGATGATGTTGTCATGTCAATTTAGTAAACAGAATCACAGCTTCAAGATTTCTGATTGGACAACTGCTGTGTAACTGACAGTGATGAGCGGCACTACATGAAACTTTTATCTTGACACACTATCTAAAAACATTCATTTATTCATTTTCTTGTCGGCTTAGTCCCTTTATTAATCCGGGGTCGCCACAGCGGAATGAACCGCCAACTTATCTAGCAAGTTTTTTTTCGCAGCGGATGCCCTTCCAGCCACAACCCAACTCTGGGAAACATTTACACACACATTCACACACAGACTCATCCACTACGGACAATTTAGCCTACCCAATTCATCTGTACCACATGTCTGTGGTCTGTAGGGGAAACCGGAGCACGCGAAGGCAGAGAGAACATGCAAACTTCACACAGAAACGCCAACTGAGCCGAGGTTTGAACCAGCGACCTTTTTGCTGTGAGGCGACAGCACTACCTACTGCGCCACTGCCTCGCCTATCTAAAAACAATAAAATTTAAAACAAAATATCACACAAAGCTCTTCAGTTCTTTAGCTGATTGTAACAAAACATTTTGCCTGTTCAAAATAAACAAAAAAGTCAAGGACTGAAGATTTGTTGTAATTTTAGTTGTACCGTATCGAACTGTGACCTCAAAACCGAGGTATGTACTGAACCATGACATTATGTACCGTTACTCCCTTAATATGCATATTATTAAATTCTGACAATCACCAACACCAAATAAAGCAACTTATTCATAAAATATTGTTCATTTACTTACAGTGTAGCAGGTTTTCATATAAATCTATACAGTGGGTTATTTCAGCGAGATATCTACATATGTAAAAGTGCTCATTCATGAGGCATCCGTCCACACGGCGGGACAGAGATGCTCACGACAGCTGACGGCAGATGTGGAGAAACAATCTCAACCTGTCAAAGTGATCTTCTCTCCACCATTCGTCCCCAGAGGAGCTTCAAAGTGTGAAATGAGAAGGGCTTCGCTGCAGGCGCCCATAATAAATGCAAATGCTGTAGGAGAGATGCAAACAGCCGACTGATAGCTCAAATAAAGCCACCGGGTTAATACAGGTATGGCAGCCAAATGAAATAATGTGGAAAAATGAGCATGTGCATCTATATATATCTATACAGTATGTGTGTGTGTGTGCCTGTCAAGCTGAGGGTCTGATGGTGATGATAAATTGAGTGTCCATTTGTCCCAGGTCTGGCGGAAAACACTAATCACTGTCTGTGGAAATCGACAGAAAAGAAGTCTAGCACTCTTTATAGAAAATTACAGACACATCTTGTGATGAAAAGCTTTTAGCAGAGCCTGGTGGTGGAGTGGATTTTGGCTGGGCGGAGTGATGGATATATGTAAAATCAGCAGAGATTGTGATGTCGTTTTATGAAAGGTTGGATATTTGTGCAGCTTCAGTTTCACGTTGAGTGGAAACATGTAGTAACATGAGAAACAGCGAGGAAAATATGCTTTAATAGACTGCAATACAATATTTTTTGATAAATGCAAACAGATACAGTCAATATGTATATTAAATTGTATGTTAAGTATATTAATTTTCAAAAGAATGCATTCAGTTTCATCTAAACAGGTTCACAATTTTACAAGAGTGTGAGTGATTGATAGTCAGTGAGACTGTGGCTGCTATTTTTGACTCATTTCACTGGAGCGTTTTTGGTATTGGATTTGACCAGGAGGGAAATCAGGCCTCAGAAACGTCAATAGGGTTTGTTACAGTCAAAAACGAACGCAGCGACAGCAACCGATGACTATCGAGCGGCGGTTGAGCGAAGGGGAGACCTGACACACATAAAACACTCTTACAGGCGCTCAATCTCCACCCGCAGGACCAAAAACAAGACAAATCACTGAGGTCTGAAGGTGGTGGTTCTTTAGGAAAAGACTGAACTCTGCTCTGAGGGGAACCGATTTATGTGACATTGTCAAATGTGTAGGAAAATGAAAATCTCATTATAAAAAGATTATTCTATTTAGTATTTTTTGCAGCCTACATGTACCAAAATAACAGAGCTGAGTGTCTTCTATAATGCCTAATATGGGTTTAGGAAACCTTGAAAGAGATTATGAATTAAGGTTTTTTTTTCCCCTTACAAAATGATTCTTTAGGTTTTGCATGTTGGCACACTCTCATTTTCAATAGGGTTCAGGTCAGGACACTGGTATGGCCCGAACCTTACTTTTGTGCTCAATAAGATATTTTTATGTTGACTTTGATATTTGTTTTGGATCATAATCATTATGGAAAAACCAACAATGACTTATTAACCAACTTATGTTTTAATTTTTTGTTTGTTGGTATTCTGTAATGTTGTGCATCTAAACAATATGTCCATGGATTCTGGATGAAAAACAGACCATCACTAGCATACATCATTACAGGGATAGTGCACCCAAAAAATTTTATTACGTCATTTATTTTTCCTGATGTGGTTTTGATTTGAGTTTTGAAAGAACATTCGTTAAACACGAAAGAAGATATTTTGAAGAATGCTGGTACCAATTGATTTCCATTGTATTTTTTTCTATGAAAGTCAATAGGTGCCAGCTTCTGTCCCATTTGAAAGTCCAGTAGTGTCTGACAACTCGAGTTGAATGGGTTCAGAGGAAATTTTCTTTGAATCCATCTCAAACAACTTGTAACTAGGTTTGTTTGGCCCCAAGCCATGTTCAGTTCTCCAGAGTTATGCATTTTGCCACTCAAAAGGGTTCACCTACACATTAAGAAAAAATAAAAAAAGACCTTTTAAGGTAAATGGTTACAAACCATTTACATGGGCGGAATTTAAACAAATAAAGTTGAACATTACCAAATGTAATCTGTTTGTTTAAATTCAGCCCATATACATGGTTTGCAACCATTTGCCTTAAAAGAATTTAATAAATTCAATAAATTATTTTTTTAGTGCACCAAATTAATCTTTGTGTCTAAAAACGCAAGATGCGGAGTTCAGGAATATTCTTTAAAAAAGCGCACCACAGAGCCCAAAGGTATCTGAACACAGCCAATGCGTGTCTGTAAACAAAAGCTTGCAATTCTGATTGGTCCACTGTTTTGGAACTGACATTGATGAGTTTTAAAGTTAAAGTGCTGTTAACTTGACAAGGTGTCTGAAAGCTGTTTTATACTTCTGTATCAAGTGCACACCTATGGTCCAGCGCAGCCTTCATGTGACTTACTATGTAATAAATTAACATCATCATATTAATAAAATATACAGCAAATGAAAAATAAATAACAGAAAAAGGGAATAAAACAGACAATGGTAAACATTATAATAGATACCAAAATAAAAAGTGTAGATTATTAAAATAAGGCTAATTGGTTGATTAACCATTTCTAAGGCTGTCATTTCGTCCTCTACGAGTATACAGTAAAGTTGTTCTGAGTCGTTTATTAAAGAACTAATTATTTGTGTCGAGTCTTGTGAGGGAGCTTCAGATGGAAACTTTTGTTTTGTGTTTACCTTATGATTAAAGTTGTTGCACGTCTGTCGATTCCAGCCTAAAAAATTAGCTAGTTTGAGCCACTTGTACATTAAGGTAGCATTAAAAAAAAAAAAAAAAAAAAAAAAAAAAAAAGAAACAGCGAAGAAACTCGACACAGAGGAACATAAACACCTACTGCATGTGTAGTGAGTCATGCCAATCACTTGACACAGAAGTATAAATCTTAAGAATTAAGATTTTTTTTTTTCCTCACAAAATCTCTCCAGATTCTTCATGTTTTGCATGTTGGTGCGCTCCTCATTTTCAATAGGGTTCAGTTCAGGACACCGGGATGGCCAGAACCTTACTTTTGTGCTCAGAGAGCAATTTTCATGTTAACTTTGATATTTGTCTCGGATCATTATCATTATGGAAAAACCAACAATGACGCATGTAGTGAGTCAACGGATCGTTCCAGAACCGAACAAGCCACAGACCATGTTATCCTTAAAAGATTGGTTGGTGCCTACGAGTCTGAGATTGATTTCATTTTCAAAGCAATCCACAGGCACCCAGCAAAAGGCAAATCCACAGGATACCTAGCCAGTCAACATCACAGTTGCGTGTTAATTAACTTTACACCCTAAAACAATAAGAGGCTCTACAATCAAAAACCCACCAAACCGGTTTTTGAGAAGTACCTTTTGGTTCGCTTGTCCTTTGGCGTCTGCAAGGAATACACATTCTCAGGCAGACACAGAAGTGATCAGAAACGCTTCCAAAGTTTAACGGACATACAGTAAAACTGTGTTTATTTGAGTAATGTATGTTTGCTTTATGTTTCTGTAGGTTTTTGTGTGTACATGTTCCATGTGTTTAACAAAACTGTTATAGATAGTTCTTGAGTAATAGCCCTCAGTGACAAATGAAATCTACAGAATGTTTATGACATACTTCATGTTTGGTATTGATTGAAAGCTAGGAACATTTCAAATGCATTGGTTTATATGAAGAAACCATACTATGAAAAGTGTTGATGTTAGAAGACTTTATTTTAACCACTATGCTATCAAAGCAGCACCCACACCAGGTGTCAACCCGGCCTCCTAGAGGGCAGAATTGGGGTGTGACTCCACCCCGCACCTTATCTGATTGGACAAGCATTGTGTAGACCCAGCCTCTACCAAAGCCTATAAAACTTTGAACAAAGGAATTTCATCGTCGTCTTTTGCCGGTCATCTTTGCCAGTCGTCACCGCCGTCGCTGCCCGGACGTCGCTCTTCTCGTGCTGTGGCCGTTACATCGCCTCGCCGGAAGCCTCGTTACATCACGGAGCAGACCGCGACCTTCACTTGCTGCCGGCTCGACCCCCGATCTGCTTGTGCAACCGCTTCAACAACAAGCCATCGGGTCAACACATCCAAACCCTGAAACTCATCCTAACTACAGGAACCCAGGAAGGACTTCGAACGCCGCCTTGTCCAACATCCGTATCCCTAGCAACCGACTAAGGAAACCCCTCTTCACCGACAAGGGAATTCCATCACGTCACTGAAGTTGCTACGCTGACCAATCAGCTTCGCCGGGATTTCCCTTTGGACCAGTCGAGGAAACCAAATTACATCAGAACGCAAGTAGCACAAACAAGGTTTCTACCCATTACTGAATCTGGTGTGAATTATGTTTAAGTAGTAAAGAATAGCAAAATTCTCTGCTTTTATGGTTTCTCTCAGGTTGCAATGCTAAGAACTTAGCAAAGGCTAGAAGTTAAATCCACTCAGCCAAAACTCTCCTCAAACTGCTTGTGCGTGTGTGTATGTATGTGCGTTTGTTTGTTTTACGTAGATTAGTACTTTGTGTTATAGAGTAGCAATAAACTTTTGTTTCGTTTTAAGATCCGTGTTGGTGTGTTGTGTGCTTTATAAGTTAATGCCTCAGCTTCAGATACTGCTACCTTGCTCATTAAATAATTAGATACTGTTTTTATATTGTTATTGTTGGCCACGTAATAATATAATACAGAATTGCTTTACATTAAACATTCTATTTGCTGGACAAATACTAAAGTTAAGTGTAAGCTTTAAATAATTCTATGTGAATCATGTTCGAATCTTTGATTCGAATCCCCAAAGTTTAAACATGATTTAAACCAAAGAGCTGATTCTTACACGCATTATAAGACTTATACGTTTTCATTTTTTTATCTGTTATCAAAAAACTAAACACTCAAAAAAAAAAACTCGACACAGAAGAGCATAAAAACCTACTTCTAGCTAGAGTTTCAGAAGGGTTATTGCAGAGCAACACAAACTGCGTGCAGAAGTAAAATACACGGCTACGTGCAAGGCTTGCACTGTGGGTTACGCTGATCACTCGACACAGAAGTATAAACCAGCCTTAAAAACAACACTTATGTGCAAAAGATGCAAGCGTAATGGTTACACATGTCTGTCAAGTGTGTATTTACATTAAAAAACAATAGAAAACTAGCATATTGGAAAGGAAAAATGTGTCTAAATGAAGGAATCCAAACTCCTCTCCTGACTATACTTTGTAAAAATTCTGGGTTTCACACAATCGATTTGTGTTGAGACAACATAGAGAAAATAAGTTAGTTTATTAGTTTTAACAAATGTAAAAGGATTGAACAGAAAACAATTAAGTTATCCCCCCAAAAATCCAGAATTGTTTTGTTTTAGCTCGTTTTAAACAAGTGGTCTGAACAAACAGCAAAAATAATGCATGTACATCAAGCAAAATTGTGCGTTTTGTGTTTCCATCAAGACAATACAAACATCCCACATCTAACTTTTTCATTTGACTGAAGCTTCATAATTACCGGCCTAATGGTGGAAATGGGAATTCTTCAAAGCTTTACATACATTCTTGCTTTCACTTTCTTCTTTGTGAAGATCTTTTTGTGACATACCAGACCTACTTTGTTTAACGAGGTATTAAAGTGTTGTTTCTTCAGCAAGGAACTGAACTCTGTACCGAGGTGAAAGGATTTCGATGAAATAGTCAAGAAACGTGTAGGAAAATGAGCATGTTAAGCTGACAAGGCTGAATCTGGCTTCATCCCCGCGGTGAGGATAAGCAGAAATGTGTCTTGAGGGAAGTACAACTCTTAAACAGCTCTGACTTGACATAACTCATAGCGAACCAGGCCATCCTGCACTGCGGCAGCAATTTGTCACAGACGCCGCACAAAATAGAGCTTTTGTGGGGAAAAAAAAAAAAAAAATGCCTGCAATATTGTCTTTTAAAAACTAAAAAGAAAAAGGACAGGCCACAAGAGCACGTCGAGAGGAACAAAGATGCTGTAGCATAAATCTAACCTATATCTTTTATGACCCAAGCATATTTCAAATCATCTTCTGGAATAAATATATGGTCCTGAAAGCATAACATTCATTCATAGCATGTGGTACACGGCAGGAATGTAAAGATACAGAATATCAGACGGCAACAATGGCCCCATTGTTAGTGTCCGTGAATGAAATACACCTTCCATGCGAGTGCATTTGTTAACCTCCATAAAGATTAATGACATCCCGGTCATATAAAGGAAAGCTTGTTTCCTCTATGGACTCGAGCACATAGGTCTTATTATACTGTACTGAGGTATGAGTGTGTATGTATGTGTGTGTGCGTGTTAAGGGGGAGATCTGAGATCCGGCTACACCGACGCTCCAGATTAGATAGTGCTCCGCCATCTGCGCAATGTCAGAAGAAACTTGTGGGAAGTTTTGACAGAAAGGTTTATTTTTTTGCTCACGGTGCTCAAAATATGCAAAAGACTTGAACTTAAAAATCTGGTGCAACACTAGGGATGCTAAATCAGACCCCCTAGTTTTTCCTGATTTATTTTGTAATTTTTTTCCAAAAAAAAAAAAAAAAAGACTGATTTTGTGGTGGTACAGTGCATCCGGAAACTATTCGTAGCACTTCACTTTTTCCACATTTTCTTATGTTACAGCTGGATTAAATTCATTTATTTCCTTACAATTCTACACACAATTGCCAAGAATGATAATGTGAAAAAAGATTTATTGAAATTGTTGCAAAAATAAAAAACTATTAAAAACAAAAAACCTGAGAAGTCACAATGTATTCCAGATGCACTGTATTTCCCAAAAATTTGCAGACAATTTTGAGATTAAAAAAAAAAAAAAAAAGTATATATATATACACACACACACACTTTTATTAGGTAGCCTACTACAGTATGTTAGGTGTGCAATCTGACTAGGGGTGTCACGATTTAGATTTTTAATCGAAATCGATCGAAATTTATGCTCAATTTCGATTATCGAATCAAAAAATAGTGTAGTTTAAACGGTAGGCTACAAATAATTAATTGGTCATTAATGAATGAATTATTCATAATCGAAAATCGAATCGTGACTTTAGAATCGAAAATGTAATCGAATCGAGGATTTGGAGGATCGTGACACCCTTAAACCTGACACAATGAAACGGACACAAATCATAAAAATAAATCTTCTTTATTTTGGTCTCTTCTCAAGGAAAGATCTAAACCTGAAATAAACGGTAGGGATAAAGCCAAAGGAAGATTGTAATTCTTATTTTTACTCACAATATTACGTTCTCTCAGATTTCACTCCCCGCAGCATCTGACTTGTTGTACCTCACTCAGGACATGCGTTAGGGCTTCCCCTACTGTATTACATCTAAAACATGGATTGCCGTAAAACTCGTCAATGGCAGGGAAGCGTTTTCTCTCGTTAACGGCAGGGAAATAATCAAGCAAAATCATTTATCGATTTGCCACACATAATACCAGCCATACATCTAAAGCAAAAATAACGTTCTTCAATTCGGTCATGTTCAGCGGCCATCATCCTTGAACCAAATCTCCATCATTGTAAGCTGCTTGCTTTTCTGTCTGTTCCATTGCTCCGTTTGTTAGACGTTTCCCACTTTCTTTGGCATCTTTGCATTGACTTCACATGTAAATCACTCGCGCTTCATCAGTGTCTGCTTATTGCAAAGGCTTTTGTTGATTTTACGCTGGATTCAGCGATCGCGAAATCGCAAAAACTAGGGGGTCTGCTAAATATATTGAAAAAATCTTCAATAAATTACTGGAAACCAAAAACCCTGGATGCAAAGTGAACCTAGAGCTGAAAATAAATACTAATGACGGTAGTAGATCATTTAAATTGTGTCTAATTTTATAGAAGCTGATATGTAAATACATCTTAGATGTTTTGAGTCCAGACTAAACTATCAGCAAATACTCATTTTCAGCTATCATTATTTATCCTCAGCTGGCCTTCAATGCTGACAGCGGCCAAGTTTGATCATCTCACACAGCCACTCCTCAGTCTCCTCATATATAGCGTTCACTGTTCATGTGTGAGGAGCGGATGGAGTATTACTAGCTCCAGCTGTCAGGCAGCAGGACATTACACACTGAGCAATGCAAAGGTCAGAGGCCTGCGAATATAATAGACAAAACAAACAGACGGAGTGAAGGGGAGCAAGATAACATTAAACTCTCAATGCACAGCGCTGCTCTGACCCACACCACAGCAAATTCATAGTCTTCCTGAATGTGTTTACCTCCTACAACATTACATAGGAAAGTCCACAGAGCTTCTAAACACAAACATTCCACCCACACTCAGCAGGAGCCTTGCGTTCAACTGGTTATACTATTAAAACTCTACCGGGGATTTGAGGTCTGACCCTGTCGTGGTCTGAAAAACGGCACTCTTTAAACCATGTCTGCTTTCGTCAACACATTTGAACTATTATTCCTCTGTGCATCTATGGATTTAACCCTTGTGTACTGTTCAAATTATCTACCCTTTCGTTATGTTCGTGGCTGTTTTTGCCCTATTGACTTCCATTATAAATTACATTTTTTGATTGCAGGGCCATATAATCATGCATTCTTGATTGTTAGTGGTTTGTCCTGTTGAGAATAGGTAAAATGTGTAATTTTCACTGAGGTAAAATGTGTAATTTTACTGTGGATCATCAGTTGGCAGCATTAACTCTTTAGATAGGCCTGTGCGAAAATGTTTCAGGTTTTTATAAGGAGTTTTATAGAGATTTACTATGTTTACTGTGTTCTGAGAGCTAAAGGGATTATTTTGATTTCTCAAACATATCAAGAGAAGTGGGCAAAAGTCTTTCTCACACACACACACTAAATTCCATATAGAAGACGGAAACTAAGCTTTTTTTGCACTGCAACTGATGAACATTTATTAATTTTCTTTTCGGCTAAGTCTCTTTATTAATCTGGGGTCGCCACAGTGGAATGAACCACCCTGATGATTAACAGTACAAATACATTTTTTTTAACCTTTTCCCTACAGGGTTTTCCCTGTAACAATCAAGAATGACTGTTATAGTGTCATGATTATAAAGTGTCATGGCTTTGCAATCAAAAAAAAAATGTCCTTATAATGGAAGTCAATGTGGCTAAAACAGCCACAAACATTACAAAGGGGTAGTAAATTTGCCCAGAGTGTATTGTTGATTTTTAAAGCATTTTCAAACTATTTTTCAAAATTGTGTTAAAATAAGAAAAAAAAGTTAAGTTAAATTTGCTAAAAAAGCAGAGAAAGTTGTGTGGCCAAATTAAAACTCAAAATCAAAATCAGTGTGTATGAAAACATCCCAAATAGCAAAGTCTCATTACTGTACATGTAAAATCAAAGTTGCCTTGATCTTTTGACACATTAGAGGTTTTTCTTTCCTTAAAATATCCTGGAAGTTTTAACACTTTAAATATTGTCTTTGTTATAAACAATATTTTAGTCATTTTGTCATTTTAAAGAGCCATGAAATCCCCTAGTCTAAGCAGGGTGATTTCACACCTCTAGTTTGATAAAAAGTCAGAAAAGTGGCCCAGCTTCATTTGTAGAGTGTAAAGTAGTGAAAAAGGAGAGGATTTGCATGAAAAGGGGAGTTTCAGTTTGAGCATGCTCTGATCTTCACAGAGGCAAAACAACACACAGACGCTGGGGAAACAGACAGTGGCTATTTTTACATGTACATCAGTAATCAAATTATTTGCAGAATTCTTACTTGAACTGCAGTTTGGCACGATCATTTTTATTCTGTTACATTTCATGCATGCCCATCGTGACAAACAAGATATTGGATGCAAGGAACTACTGGAAGAGTGTTGTTTTAATGTAATGTTTAAACTACCACACGCCTTATGAGAGAAAAAAATGGTGGAAAACAGCAGATTTCATTCAATCAGTCATGAAACCTCTCAAAGCATGCGTTTGCGACCGGAATGAGACCTGCGGTGGACAGTAGCAGACTCCGAAATGAGACACAGATTCAGAGTTTCACATGGGGAGGTTATTAATTAGTAAATAATATAAATATCACAAATGTAAACATAAGGTGAGCAGGTTACATTTTAACCCCTTGTCCTAACAACATGCTATACGCGACAAAATTTGCAATATTAAGCAATTTGGCTGTTTGCACCAACAGAAATTTAAATACAGCCGTTCAGAAGCACAGAATAGTGCACTTACTACACTCCAAGGAAATTGTAAGATTTATAATTAATTTATACATATTAAACCTCTAACATTATAAATGTAGATGCTGAATCACTCATATGTGGTGGTTTGTCACAGTTCTAGGAGTTCAATTTCAATTGGTTTATTTCACTTTCAAGATCTGAGGTGAGCTATCTGCTGCTGCTTTCAGTATATGGCAATAAATGTCATGTAAAATGGCATTCAAACTCCCATTATTAGCATTTAACACCGAATAAAGCACATGAGGTGTACCTGAGGTGATCATTGTCAGTTTTCTGTTGTACACCTGTGAGGAACAGAAGCCCTTTCAAAATATAAATTTCAGGTTTTGGTTCGCACAAAAACTCCTTTCAAAATGGAAAATCTTCCTTCTATCGCATGCCGTTGCTTTTATATAGAACAGTTTAAATCAGCCTTAAATCAGCCTTTAGGCTCGATAGTCAGACATGCTCCTGTTGGTGTCCTTAATCTGGTAACCTGTGCTTGTGAGCGTTTTGAACCAGGAATGCAATACCTAGTTCAACTACTGGGTGTCAAGTGTACATAGTACTGCACCTTTAAAGGTTGTATTAAGATGCATTGTTTGTGATTGGATGAATGTTGGCCTGATTAGAAAATAAGACCAGTTTAAATTGATTTAAGACCTACAAGACAATATTTTAGTGAATTAAAGACTTTTTAAGACCCCATAGACACCCTGTATGAAAAGACAGCAGTCAGACTCGAAGTTCATTTCGTAAAGTTTCATATACTAATTTCAGGGGGAGTACATGGCGAGCATGACTGGCTGTAATCAGGAATAATCTAATAAGAGTGATCCAAGCTTACAATAAAGGGATCGTTTTTCCTTACTGCTCTATCTTTGTTTTGGAAGAATCCCCCCTCCCACCCTATCTCCTCTTTTTCTTCCCTTTTCTAAGAGAAGCTCTCGAGATCTGATCTCGGATCCCCTTATATGCTTTTTGAATGGGCAGAAGCCTTGTGCTCAGGTATCTCCAAGCTCAGGGTTCTCTCCCGGGACAGCATGCCAAACCTGCTATTAATGCCAAGTGGGAACTCTTGAAATAAAACTTTTATCTGTGAGTGACATTTATATGGATAATGCTGTCAAAACACAGTACAACATTGTGTAATTGCGAGGGGACACTGATGTGGTTTCCCTATGCAATGTTGTTGGCCAATTAAAGCACTGGCTGTTGACTGTCAAGCTTTAAAAGACCTAACATTTAAAACCAGACCTTTTCACAAAGAGGGTCAGAATGAGGATTTCTGCATATATGTTTGATTTTTGGTGTTTAAAAAAATCCTCAAGAAAGATGACAAAATGATAAAATGACAAAATAAAACCCATGTCATGACCCCTTTAAAGGGTAATATTTTGATATTTGTGTATGAATGGCTCATCCGTGTTGAGGATAACGGCGTGTTACGAAAGGCTAGAGTTCAGGTCAAGGGTGAAATCTGGCGAGAGGATCTGATGTTATTCAGCGAGTCAGAATTCAATAGGCCTGGAGGTGAATGTGAGAGTGCGTATTCATGAAATGCACGCAGGTAAACGTGCCTTTTGTTTGGCCGTGTGGAGCTTTTTACGATAAGATCAGAAACCTCAGTCTGATATGCATCTGAGACGCCATTAATCTGCCCGAGATGACAAACAATAGGAGAGTATGTAGAAGAGAATAATGGTGGAGCTGGATGGGGGAGGAAGAAGAAGAATGTGTGAGAACGAGGTGAAAAAGTATTGGAGGTAGACATAAGAAATAAGGCAGAAATAATTGGTTAGAAGCACGAGGGAAAGTAGAAAAAAATGAATGTTTAATGGGTTAATGGAAGAGGAGAAGAAAGGAGGAAAATAAAAGAAAAGAAAAAGAGATGACAAGGAAAGAGAACAAGAAAGGTCAACGGAATCAAAGAAAATCACAAAGTAGGAAAGGAATGAAGATTAGGAAGAATATTTAATGAAGAAAGTGAAAATAAGGAAGAAATGGAGTAGGAGTAGGTGGAGTACAGAATAAAAGTAGGAGACTTATAAGGGAAATAGAAAAACGAGAATGAAGATTGAAAATGTTTAAAGAGAGGGTAGGAACGAAGAAAGGGAAAAAAGAAAAAAAAAACAGACCTGAATGAGAGAAGGCAATACATATTAATATAATAAATATTAGAAATATTAGAGAAGATGGAAAAGTAAGAAAGACAGAAAGAAAGAAGGAAGGAAAGGTGTTTTAGAGATACAAACTTAATTCAATTGTACATTGCTAAATTTATATTTAACAACAACTGATAACATTGTAAAGACTTACTGTATGCATTGAGGTTATTTAACAAGTTTTGTTTTCATTGAACCATCTGTTCACATTGGTTTGCAAAAAAAAAAAAATGCATAACAGTAGATAAACTACATTACCCATGATGCTTTATAGAAAACAGTACCACTAATCAGGCTTGATTCTTCAGGTTCATTGGTTATGGAAGTTGCTTCAAACCAAAGTTGCAATTCACCTCAGATTTGGTTTGGTTCATGACTCCTAAAAACTTGCTTTCATTTTCTCTCTTTTGTTTGTTCTCTTTCTTTCTTGTTCTTTTCTTTGTTCTCTCACAACCTTTATTTCTCTATCCTTGTTTTGCGTTGTTTCTATCATTCTTTTTCTTTTGTTCTTTCTTTTACCTGGACTCTTTGCCTTTCATTCATTCTTTCTCTTTTTGTTCATTCTTTCTCTCTTGTTTGCTTTCTCTTTCGTTTATTCTCTCCATTCATTCTTTCTCTTTCGTTCGATCTCTCTTGTTCATTTTTTCTCTTTCACTCTCTCTCTATAATTTTCTTTTGTTTGTTCTTTACCTTTCATTCTCTCTTGATTTTTCTTTCTTTCTCTTTCATTTCCATTCTTACTTTCGTTCTTTCTCGTTTGTTTGTTTTTTCTTTCTATTTAATTTCTTTCTTTTGTTCTTTTTTTGTTCTATTTTTAGCTCATTCATTCCTTTCTCTCGATTATTCTTTTTTCTCTCTTTCACTCTCTCTCTTTTCTTTGGTACATTCTCTTTCATTTTCTTTCTCTTTAGTTTTCTCTTTCGTTCATTATTTTTCTTTTTCTCTCTCTTACATCCTCTTTCGCTCTCTCTTTAATTTTCTTTTGTTCGTTATCTTTCATTTTCTTTTGCTCCTCCTCTTTCATTCTCTTTAGTTCATTCTTTTTTCTCTTCTATTCGTTCTCTCTTCTGTTTGTTCTTTCTTTCCCTTTCATTTTTTCTCTTGTTTTTCTTTAGTTTGTTCTATTTTTCTCTCATTCATTCCTTTCTCTCGTTCATTCTTTTTTCTCTCTCTTACATTCTTTCTTTTATCCTCTTTTATTTTTCTCTTTCGTTCGTTCTCTCCTCCATTTTTTGTTCACTCTTTCATGTTCTCTTTTATTTGTTCTTTCTCTCTTGCTTGTTTTCTTTCTCTGTTGTTCAGTTTTGTCTTTTTCGTTGGTTCTTTCTCGTTAATGTTTTCTCTCTCTCTCTCTCTCTTTCTCTCTTTTTTTCCCAAATGGAAAAAGAATGCAAAAAGCACACTTCCAGACCCAAAAAGCAAACAAACATTAATGCAAGATACATACACACCTAAAGTGAACAGGAATGAGGAAAGCATGAATGAAGCTAACGTAAAAAACAAAAAAAGAAAAGGAGGGATAAAAAAAAAGTTTGATGATGTGAGCCGGTGTGAAAGACGGCTCATCATGTGACAGTGATCCAGCACAGAGCAGCTCCGGCGGTCCCAGGAGAGCCCAGTTACAGTGACCAGTCCATTCATCTGAGCCTCACCTCACTGTCACCGCGGCACACGGGTCACCTAAACACCCGCCTAATTGATTCGCCTGTCACACGCAATGAAGGCTCCAATGTTAATAGGGGTTTTATTCGTCCCAAGGGGGGCTGACCCGACCGCCACAGGACAGTATATTTATCTATCCTTGCACGCGTGTAATGCCCTGATTCCAATCGCTCTTCTCCAGTTTATCAAGCACCCAGAGTGGTTTCAGTAATGATACCCAATGCACAGAGCCCTGATAAATGACCTTTCGGGCCAAGGCCACTCGCAGGTTAACTTAAAGGGCGGTAATAGGGGAGTTTGTCTCAGTTTGGGACATTGATAATGACCTGGGCTGGAATGTAATGGATGGATGTGGGTAAAGGACAAGTTTAGAGGGGTCCTGGAGGACAACAGGAGATGCTTAACTGTGGAACAGGAAGACTGTGTTGTCTTCTGGGAGAGAGAGAAAGAGGCTAAATATCAATAAACCCCAAACATAAATCCTCAGAATATTTCGAAACCAAGATTTTAAGGGGGGGGGGGGGGGGGGGGGGAGAAACCAATACAAGACCAAGACCAGAATAGAACTCAGGATAGTTATCCAATCAAAAGTTACTGAGAAATGTCGCCTCAGAAATGATAGCCATTTTACCTATAATTTACCTGAAAATATACAAAAGATCTGCAGTGAGACCAAAACAAAAAACAAGAGAGAAGGTGGAAAGATAAGCATGAATAATGCAGAAATGAATGAAGAAACAAATAGAGTCTAGGGAAGAAAGAAGGAAAGAAAGAAAAAGTGTTTCAGAGATAAAAACTTTATTCATTTGTGCATTAGTAAATTGATTTTTAACGATGTTACAACACTATGGTTGTCTTGTCTCATCTGTTTCTCTGCTTTGCTTAGAACACACCTGATTGGCCACTTCCAACTGAATGCTTGTTCCTGATTGGCCAATAGTTTTTTAAAAGCCATGACACAACTTCCTTGGTGGCCATCTTGTTTAGGTGCCTTGCTTTGTGTTTGTTAGAACGTTTGTTTGTTGTATCGTGCAGAGTTTTTGAATGTGTTAAAATGTGACCACTAAGATTTGCGAGTACTGCTTGTTTCGTGTTTGCTTTGTTTATGGTAATTTGTTCCACTGGCTTGTTTGACCTTTTTTGCCTGCTGACATTGATTTTTGGATTGTGCCTTAAATATGGTAGCCTGTTTTGTAAATAGAGTACATAATATTGGGATAGTAAGGAGTTTGACGCCATTTTATTTGTAAAACAATTTGACCTCATTTTGTGTTAGGTAGTTAGGGTGGTGAATTGTATTTTCTTTTCTTTCATTGTTGATCAGGTAAGTTAGATATTAAAATAACAGAATATTTGTTTGTTTTTTTGGCCTTGTCAGCTCCCGAGTTCAAACCCTAATTTGCGTAACATACAACAGCTGATAACATTTTAAAGACTTACTGTACACTTTGAGGTTATTTAATGGTTTACGCTTTCATTAAACCCTTCTGTTCACATTGGTTTGGATTAGAAAAAAAATAACAACAGCCTATAAACTACATTACCCATTAGGGATGGGTACTGAAACTCTGTACTTTATCGATATCAGTGCTAAATTATAAAAGACAGAAGTATAGATAAGCTCTGGAGTTAACGGATCTGCTTTTGGTACTGGAGAATTATTGCTGAATAAACATTACTAACAGCACCATCCTTGAACTGACCAACCTTTTTTAATTTGTGATATTTGATATTTGTCTGCATAGTTGGCAATCTTACATGAGAAATGCTCAGGTTTCTGGAGAGTGCGTCAAGTATATAAGCCTTCACAGCTCTCCGCTGTGCAGAGGCTCACACTAAGCGCACACACAAAGCTCGCAAACTTGCTGAGTGAACCAAACGGGTTGTATTTTCCCAGTGGACAGCAACAATGCCCGACAAAGCAACAAGTTATTTTCTTGTATAAGCGGATCGCAAGCAATCATGTAAAAGTATCTTTCAAAAGTGCATTAACTGCAATAAAAAGTAATGAAAATTTTTTGACTGCCCAGCTACTAACGGTAACGTTACATCTTCCACATCTTTATGCTAGCAGTCAATTACCTAAATTAGAAAAATATTAATAGTTAAAGAAACAAACACATTTGACTACAATGAACAGTGTTTTTTTTCTGAAGTAGCCTAAATACACCAAAACATTAAAAATGCTTTTACATCAGCTGTATATACAAATTTAACCTATGAATAGCCTAATAATAAACTATGCTTATTAAGAAATGATAACAAACAGCTTATTTTTACATTGCAAGATGCTCCAAGACTGTATTAAAAACACAGTTAACTCCCAAAACACTGTTAACTCATTTATGTGAATGTGTTTCTTTCTCCAGAATAATCGTTAAAAACTGAGAGTCATTTTCAAATCATGTCCAATCAACTGAATTAACCACAGGTGAACTCCAATTAAGCTGAAACATCTCAAGAATGATCAGTGGAAACAGAATGTACCTGAGCTCAATTTACAGCTTCATGGCAAAGGCTGTGAATACTTATGCACATGTGATTTTTAAGCTTCTTTATTTGTAATAAATTTGCAACTATTTCAAAAAATCGTTTTTCACATTGTCATTATGGAGTATTGTGTGTAGAATTGAGGAAATCAATGAATTTAATGAATTCTGGAATAGGGTTGTAACGGTATGAATTTTTTACGGTATGATAATCGTCTAAAACAATACCACGGTTTGACGGTTTCGCGGTATACGGTATGTTACAAATGTTACAAAATAATAGAACAGTGAAGCAAATTTGACTTTTTCCAAATAATATATTTTCAGTTACTATAAACAACACCACTTACAATGAACAAATAAAAAATAAGAAAATAATAAATAATGTGTCAAAGTCCAAATAAAGTCCAAATAAACATGGTGCAAATCCTCAGTAAAAAAATAGATATAAATATTTACTATACTATAAATAGTTACATAACGAAACTAGATTCAATATGGAACATCCTTAGGTTTTATGTGCCAGCATGGATATGGTTGTCTGTGGATATGGATTTGGATATGGTTGTCTGCAATGCAGACAAACAGCTGCACCTTCATTTGAGTCTTTTGAAAACAGCAAGAGCAGCAGTTCGTCTTTGCTGTGTCACTGTTTTGTCATGTTTCTGTGCTGCTGTGCATGCAAAAGTACTTAGTATGAGAATTATTTCATGCAAAACTTTTTTTTTGCGTTTTATTTAGCCGCGCATAAATGTATGCCTTTCTCTCATTCTGTGTTGTTCAAAAAGCTCGTTTTTGGTCCACAAACAAAAGCGAAACCTATGCTTATTGGTTGTGATATAGCGAGTTTGAACCAATCTGGGCATGGAGGAGGGACAATGCATCAATGTATCATGTCTGGTTTGTCCGGAGACACAGTGACGAGCGTTTCTTTGTCAAATCAGCGGTCAAATTTTGATGACGTAACCGCACTGATTCCGGAGCCTCTGAAAGTCGAATGTTATGTGATACAGCACTGGAAAGCTGAGATTCTCTTCTTTATGCCAATCTTTGAATTGTATGAATCGGATCAGCGGATCAAAAGTTATTAAACATTTAAGAGCAATACTTATTTTTAGCCGCGGGCGGCTGTCTCGGTCTTTAAGGGTTAAAACCGTTGATATGCAATTGTTCATGGTATGATAATCGTGCACGTTCAAATCGTGGTAGACCGTCATACCGGTATATTGTTACAACCCTATTCTGGAATAAGGCTGTAACATAAAACGTGGAAAAAGTTTTTCCAGATGCACTGTATATATCTGATTTTACTGTCACTTTCTTTTGACCACCTGCTGTAATAAAGAATATCTCAATGGCAAACACATCAAGTATTAAAGCCTCATCCATTTGCGGAGGTGCGTGATGCAGCATCAGGCAGAAGTATAAATTAGTCTTAAGGGTTAACGAAGCCCAAAGACACGGCACAGATGTAACATACTGCACTGTTTTCCAAACACCCACAGAAAAACACGATCAACTGCATTAACTTGGGGAAATTTCTTTAGCTATTCAACAGTCTTTGATTCCATGATGTTTTCATCTGATTGTACAGATATGACTTTTGTTTTTGGGCAGCTTTCATTATAAACCATGTTTACGCAATCACTATACATGTTTTATATATTAGGTCAGTAATATTTGAGCAGGATATGCTGTGAAGACCTCCGTCTGAAGCTTGATAGAGTCAACATATTCTTTATGTACTATTCATGAACTTCATTCAATATACAGTATTTGTACATCTCAAAACTCCCTGGAAGAAACTCGCTGCGTTCCAGATGCTAGAAACACTGGAAGAAAATCGTAAGTTATAAAATTGTGGTGGCTTTTTTTTAAAAGAAAGTACAAAAAGGAATACTATTATCATCAGAAAAGTTTAGATGTAAAAATACAAAAATAAAGTGGTATCGGAATTGCCTAATTTGCTTTAAGAAAATAATAATAAAATCAGGTTCTAAAAAACATGAAAAATCCAAGAGTGTTGCATCACTAGACAAGCCCAACTGTACTTCTTACAAAAAAATACAGCTCATTAAAGCACATCCAACTCATACACGTGTGCGCGTACACACACACACACGCACACACACGTCCCCTGAGAGCTCCTCCTGCCGAGCGCCATGAAGGATTAAAGCGGGCATCAAAGGCCACGGAGCGCCAGTGAAATATTCAGCAGTCTCTGCGGGCATCGGTGCATGTGTGTGTCTTGCGCACGCACACAAAAAGTCAAAGCCGAGGGATTCAGTACCTGAACCCTGTACAGAGAAAGTGTCAGACACATATTAAATATTTAACCAGCTCAACAGGGTTGGAAATGACTTCACACTACGCATATGAGGCGCACAGCTGAGGTGAGAGATGCAAATAAAACGCTCACGAGGAGATAAAAAAGTCTTGGCACTTGCAGCAGAATTACTGGAGTAATTAATGATCACTCAGGAGGGCTGCGTGAAAAATTGAAGAATGCAGTTCGAGAGCGTGCATGGTAAATAAAATCCAAGCGAGCCTTTGAAAATAAAACATATACAGCGATAAAGTCAAACAGTGAACAAAAAATAGGTCAAGCTTTACAATAAGGTTGCATTATTTAATGCATTTACTGACATCAACAAACAACGAACAATACATTTATTACAGCATTTATCCATGTTAATGAAAATACAGTTGTCCATTGTTAGTTCATGTTAACTTAACTAGTTCATGTTGTCTCGTGGGCACCTTTTTGTTGCACATTTTGCAAATTGCCTCATCTGTATTTACCGCCTCTTCCTTCTTATTTGGTCGAAACCCGAAATACTGCCGAGTGTTCTTTTTCGAGACCAGGTCACTTGGTGCACGACTCGCCATCTTTCCCCACCTCTCTTTCTCCTCCACACTGTCCCATGATGGCTACCACACATACGCATTTTTAGAAATTAAATAAAATAACAATTTATAATTATTAAATCCTTGTCTCCTATGTAAGTGCATTGTTTTTTATAACGATATAACGCTATTGAAACGGATACGTTGCATGTTACCACCCAAGCCTAGTGTAGTGCGCATATTTTTGCACACAAAATGGGTCGTAACATTAATTGTTTGATTTATGGTGCATGTATGCGTTTTTTTTTCCAGTACAACAATAATAGTAATAATAAATAAAATCTTAGTGGCCTTTTACAACATGCAATAAGCTACCGTCTTTTCCAGTACAGTAAAAAAAAAAAAAAAAAAAAACCTAAACTCAATATTCACTCACACACACACACACACACACACACACACACACACACACACACACACACACACACACACACACACACACACACACACACACACACACACACACACACACACACACACACACACACACACACAAAAAAAAGATTTACAATGCACACCAGATTAATTCATGTAATTAATGTTCATCCAAGAGGGAAGACATGTTGTACTGTTCAATATCAAGACACGTTCAAGAGCACACGAGGGGTAGATAAATGTCTAGACGTGCCAGAAAAGAACATGTGTGCGTGCGAATACACACAGACTGTATGTTTTTCGGGTCACGTAACAAAGAGCGAGTGTGCTCTTTCCAAGTCCGTGTGCTCCTTTTCTTCCCTCTTGGCAGGTATGAAAAGCCTCGCGGAAAAGAAAATGAAGACCTGCGCATTCACACATCAACGCAGGGACGACGTGACTTTGAAATATGGATCATTTCAGGAAGCAGGAGAGTAACGAGAGCCGTCTCTGATAGACAGATGGAGAGACACAGTCAACCCCATTCACACACTAAAGGCCTTTTCACGCACACAAAAGAGCCACAGAGACCTCGGACTGAGCTGTTTAACGAAATCAGGGCCAGAGGTGCGGTAAGGTTACCTGACCCGACCAGACAAGAAGCTGAAGGGAGGAGGGTGGAGATCTAGAGGTGACTCTAACGCTTGATGTGAGGCCGTGGTTTGGTTACTAATTGAAACTGGCGATGTACAGTATGCTTACGTTACATAGGGAAACTGCCTGGAGCACTATGGGGTCAGGTGTCATCATACAAAAACACATCATGGTAAACATATGAATCAATGTCATGAAGCCTCTGCTTAGTAAATAAGACGACCAAATAAATGGATTTATTTTTGTTAGGTATGGGACAGCAAACTCAAATGGTTTGTAGCAATCAGTTCCCTCAAACGATTTAAGTTGCCTTAACTTATTGGGTTTTACAGTACTCAGTTGGTTTGAGTTCTCTTCATTTGTCGGGTTTTACTGTGCTTAAATTGCTTCGTTTACTCAAATGGATTAAGTTCACAGTACTTATTAGGATTAGTTTTTGAACTTAAATGGTTTGTCGAATCGGTTTCCTCAAATGGTTTGAGTTACCTTAACTGTTTGGGTTTTACAGTGTAGACATTATATACTGTATAAGCATCAAATGTCAACATTAAACATTTCTTCCAATATTCAAATAAAAACATTGTCATTGGATGTAGGGCGGCACGATATATCGTTTTGGCATCGACATTGCAACATGTGCAAAAGCAATAGTCACATCACAGGATCTGCAATGTTGAATTGGGATTATAGTTGGTCAGGAGCTACAGTCAATAAAGATTTGTACCATAATGGATCAAAAGTTGATCATTCACATGTGTTTTATAGGCCTGGGATTAGTTTGTCTGAGTGTATCAAGGGAGTTTAAAGCGTTCAGGCAGCATTTGTAACTTTAATAAAAAATGATTTATTGAATTATTTATTTAATGAAGGCTATGCAGTGCTATTTTACATTTGATTACTTGATTTCTGTACCTGAATTCTTGCCAAGCAGAGCTTTAAGAGTCATCTGGTGAAATTGTATTCATATCGCAATATATATTGCAGAAAAACAAAACATCGCAATGTCTGATTTTTCCAATATCGTGCTGCACTAATAAGGAACACGGTCCGTGTATCATCCGTTCATTTGATTATTCCTTTTATTACGGAAAACGAAACATCAGAAAAACGATGAATATTTCGTTTTTCTGTTTATTCTGTAGGCAGAAAAAACGGAAACTCATCTGTTATTCTGCTTATTAACTTAAAACAAAATATTAAAACAAACACAAAACCAAAACGAAATAATGAGTCAAAAAATGGTCCGTGTACGGTCCGTGTACATTTTGTTCATTTGTTTTCCATTTTCAAACGGAATAAAGGAAATGGAGAAAACGGCCGTTTTTCCGTTTTTCTTTTGCTCACGAGAAAACGAAAAAACGAGATTTTGGCTGGATTTTCGTTTTTTGGTTTAGGGTAGGAAAACGGATAAACGACTTTAAAATTCATTTTACACATGTAGGCGGTACTGAAACGCCCACTTTCCTCTAATTGGTCAACCAAATCTGCGCTCGTGACGTCACCCTCAAAATAAAAGCCTTACACGCAGGCTTTTAATTATTATTATTTAATTATATATATAAACAAAGTTTACATATTCTATCATTTGAACCACACACAGTTAGCAGGCTTACATTCATTGCGTATGTATAAATTAAATAAAAACGTAAAGCAGTATTCTTAGACATTTGTCATTAAAATAAGGTCATAGTTCACTGCCAAGCTTCTTGCTGCTGTGCACCTGATGCAGAGCAAAGAAAGCCATTTCCGAGGAGCACCTGGTTTACATGATTGTTTCAGAGCTATTGTAGGCCTAAATAATAGCCTACTCTGTATAAAATAATAATTTATTATTATTATTATTATTATTATTATTATTATTATTAGGCCTATTATTATTAGTATTGTTATTGTTATTATTATTTACTTAGTTATTCAATGGTTGTAAGAACACATTGGACCCTGCATGGGGCTATAATAAATGGTACCATTTGTTTCTATTGGATTTTCTCCTATTTTAATTTAATATATGCCTTTTGCCTATTGTAAATATTTATTTGATAATTAATACTTTTTTATTGCAACGTCAAAGTAGGCCTGTCTTATTATTATTATTTTTTGTTAATATTTTGTCGTTGTTGTTGTTATTATTATTGTAGCAGGGACATAGCCACAGGTGTGGCAGAGTGTGCTGGTGCCACCCAAAGTGGCATCTTGCACCTGAAAATAGATGCCTTCGCGCTCAAGCGCGCGCAAGAAACTTGCACAGGCAAAAGTAATGATGAATGTGTTGAAGGAAAAAAAAACATTCTAATTATTTGTTAATAAAATAGTGCAACATTATTCTCAGTCAGTGTAAGCTGAAAAAATTAAGATCGCCAGCATTTCAAGGGTGGTTTTTTTTTTAGTTCATTGCTGTCACGCGCTATATTTCACTAAGGCTGCATGAGACTGCGCATCTTGCTTATTTTCTCTATTTTACATAAATAACATATCATACAGTCCAGGTTCTACCGTTCTAGTGAGTGTGGGGCATTGCTTTACAGTGGTAAAGTGGATTATTTCTTGGCAAATTCATAATGATTCACTTTGTTTAGTAATAAATTTCATAGTTATAAAATAACTACATTTCAAGAATATGTTAACACTTTCAACTATTTAGGATTATTTATTGCATCAAAAGTAATTTCAAAGTAACATTAAATGTACGTATAAACTGCTTAATTTGTGTGTGTAAACACCTAAGATGCAAAAAGCTTATTTAGACCAGAATAGGCCTACTAAATGCAACGGTCAATGTATGTAAACTTATGACCTAAAATGTCTTAAATGACTAAATTTAAGTCTTTTTAAGTTTTTAAATAATTTAAGTTTAACATAAATGATTTAAACTTTAAACTAACAGAGTATGGCAAATAAATTGTTTATTAAATGGAGGTCAGGTGTCTATCTTATTTATAATTATTAAATATTATGACACTATAATTCAGTGGTGTATTGGAGAGTACGCACCTTTTAATTAATTAATTTTAAATAAGTGGTTTATCCTAAATAAAATGCAATGGGATCGGTGTGCAATGAATAGTTTGAAAACCCCTGGTTCAGACTAGACGAGCTAGCTGTCTGTGCGCTGCGCTAATAACTTGGCATTTGCTCTTTTCGGTGCTGCCAGATGCATTTATAGTGCATAAAAAATAAAAAGATAATTCGGTAAAGCGCGCGATGCGCGCAGAATTAAGCGCACTATACGCATATGTCGAATTAAGTTATCTTTTTCTTTAATCAAGACTTTTCCATTCGAGGAATTACAGTTATTAATAGCTTAGTCCTTACAAACGATCAGTTTATAAAATACACAATTTACGGATCAAGCCATAATGAAGAATAAGAAGAATATGCAACGCATAATCCTTGAATGATCAGAGCGCATTTATATAAACTAGCTATTTTATATAATCCATAAATATTAAAAAACATATACATTTAAAGTAATGGAACATTATATGTTATAAAATCTAAACTATTATTTAGGCTACAGGCTAAATAAAGGCGCCTTTTCGGGGCTGTTCAGCGCGTGCGTTAAAGAAAAGACATGACACAATCTCTATAAAAACTTGTTGTTTATTTACAATATCTAAAGGGATATAAAACATCTAACATGCATCTCCATTCTCAACGAGTTTCTGTGTTCTGCATCCTTCACAGACCGAGGTCTCATTCCGAGGTAATCTGTAAATATTCTCATTTGGTTCTGGCACATTCTTGATTAAAGGTGAAACTGTACCGGCGCAACGGATGATTTGTCATCTAGAGTGACTACAGTTATAATACAGGTTATGGAACTATTTCACTTTAATTTCATATTATTATTTTATTAAACAAACAAAGCAGTTTTTGTTTTGGCTCTGCATGCAGCGTATTGGATCTTTGAAGCATTGCACTTCAAATGTTATTCCTTTTTTTTTTTTTTTTGTATTTTTAATATTTTTAATTATACAACACAAAATTGGTTCTAAACAGATACATTTTCCTATAGGCTATGATGAAGTGTATATTTTTGTTCACACAGGTCCTATACAAAACTGTGTGGATGGATGATTTGTTTCTCCGTGAAAATCACTCATTTAATAAGCAAAACAGGCCAAAATGTTGTTTAGCTTGCATCAAACTGGATGGACAATTTACAAACATATTGAATACAAAGGCTGGTTATTTTATGCAATGAGGGACAATAGGCCTATTACAAATTAACGAAAATTATTTGCATATTAAAACGAAAATATATAATACAACAACAGATCCTACCTCGTAAGAAATGACTTTAGATAATGTAAATAAGCATCAAGTTTTTTTTTTTGAGATTGTGTGTCTAATTCAGTAGTGTAGTGCGTTCGCGTGGGTTTCCTCCGGGTGCTCCGGTTTTCCCCACAGTCCAAAGACATGCGGTACAGGTGAATTGGGTAGGCTAAATTGTCCGTACTGTATAAGTGTGTGTGTATGTGTGGATGTTTCCCAGAGATGGGTTGTGGCTGGAAGGGCATCCGCTGCGTAAAAACTTGCTAAATAAGTTGGCGGTTCATTCCGCTGTGGCGACCCCAGATTAATAAAGGGACTAAGCCGACAAGAAAATGAATGAATAATGTGCAATACTAATTTAAAATACTTATCACTAACCTTATATGTGAAATAGCAGGGCCCTCTGTAGCACTTTCTCAAGAAGAGCAAATGTCAAATTATTAGCGCAACGCACATGTAGCGAGCTCATCTGTTTGTCGGAACTACTAGACACAATTTTTTTTTATCAACTATAATGTGTTTAATTAGTTAATTTGAAATTTATTTCATTATTCCAGCAATAATTGTTGAGTGAAAGAATGCGCTAGAAATATGCATTGCGGCTCCCTTTATTGTAAAGGCTTATTGCACTTAAACTTTTTTAGGTTCGGCTCTCGAATTAGTAAGGTTATGAGTAAATGTTATTTAAAATATTTAAAGCCTGCCATCTAGCCTACAATAACAGCAAATTTAATAATAAAAAAATAATAAGACAGGCCTACTTTGGCGTTGCAATAAAATAGTATTAATTATCAAATAAATAATTACAATATATAATTAAAATAGGAAGAAATAAATGAAAACAAATGGTACCCTTTGTTTTTATGGCAGGGCCCAAAGTGTTCTTATTCTGGTTCTGCTAACAACTATTAAAAAGAAAGAAAAAAAAACACACCAAACAATAAAAACACTAGTAACTGATAATAATAATGATAATAATAATAATAAGTATTATTATTATTATTATTATTATAAAGCCCTTGTTCTGAAACAATCATGCAAACCAGGTGCTCCTCGGAAATGGCTATCTTTGCTCTGCATCAGGTGCACAGCAGCAAGAAGCTTGGCAGTGAACTATGACCTTATTTTAATGACAAATGTCTAAGAATACTGCTTTACGTTTTTATTTAATTTATACATACGCAATTAATGTAAGCCTGCTAACTGTGTGTGGTTCAAATGATAGAATATGTAAACTTTGTTTATATATATAATTAAATAATAATAATTAAAAGCCTGCGTGTAAGGCTTTTATTTTGAGGGTGACGTCACGAGCGCAGATTTGGTTGACCAATTAGAGGAAAGTGGGCGTTTCAGTACCGCCTACATGTGTAAAATGAATTTTAAAGTCGTTTATCTGTTTTCCTACCCTAAACCAAAAAACGAAAATCCAGCCAAAATCTCGTTTTTTCGTTTTCTCGTGAGCAAAAGAAAAACGGAAAAACGGCCGTTTTCTCCATTTCCTTTATTCCGTTTGAAAATGGAAAACAAATGAACAAAATGTACACGGACCGTACACGGACCATTTTTTGACTCATTATTTCGTTTTGGTTTTGTGTTTGTTTTAATATTTTGTTTTAAGTTAATAAGCAGAATAACAGATGAGTTTCCGTTTTTTCTGCCTACAGAATAAACAGAAAAACGAAATATTCATCGTTTTTCTGATGTTTCGTTTTCCGTAATAAAAGGAATAATCAAATGAACGGATGATACACGGACCGAACACCTATGTTTAGAACTAGGACTAGTGTTGTCACAATATTGGAACTTTGAAATTTAATACAATACCAAGAAAAATATCAATATTCGATATCATCTTTTTCTGATACCATACTGTGAGTAAACCACCATTTACTTGGCATTGCTTGTATATTGACTTGTTTGTGTCCATCCTTATTTATTTGTTAGTTTGTTCACAAACTAAAAACCCTCCCAACCAAAATTGGTAGTACACTTTCAGCACGTGACATCTTGCCATTGGATACTGAGAAAATGTGGCTGTGTACTGTAGTGCCCTTATGCAGCGTAGATGTCAACTGCTGCTGCTGAAAGAGAGAAAGCAAAGCCGGTATCGATACTAACCAAAAGCAAGATCGTATCAATTTAAATAATGCAGTATCGATACTTATTGATATTTCTGAAGACACTATCCTGGATCCTGGTCTTAAGAATTTTTTAGAAAATGAGATTCCTGCCTCTCATCTGAACATGGGAAAAAATATTAGACAGTTTTTGACTGAAATGCAAATATCTGAAAAATTGCAATCTGAGGGTTCAAAAATATCAAAATATTGAAAACAAATCTACGTTTGAGTTGTCCAAGTTAAGTTGAGCAATGCATATTACTAATCATGAATTAAGTTTTAATATATTTATTGTAGGACATTTACAAAATACCTTCATGAAACATGATCTTTAGAAAATATTTGACTGATATTGGGCTTAAAATTAAAACTACTTTGAAAATTTTTATAATTTTGACTCCTAAAACTGTATTGGCTATACCCATACAAGTTAAGACTGGTTTTTTGGTCCAGGAGAGGTCACAATTGGTCAAAATAACAAATGTATTCATTTACTGTGACTGAAGATCATGGGTATTCTATATCAAAGACTGATTTCTTAACTCTTCTGAAGTTAAAACATTTGTATTGCATTTTCTAAAAAAAGATATAAATATGTGTGGAAACATGGCTCCCTTTTAATAGTTTGACCAACTGTAAATTTATGAAACGTCTTTATTTAAAATTTGGAAGTATTTTACTGGAAGGTAATATCAGTAGCAAGTTACAGAAAAAAACTAAATTATACTTTAATACTATAAATGGTAAATCCAGAGAAACTGACAATTGAGTCTCTTATTGTTGAGACTCAATTATCAGTTTCCCTGAATTATTATTATTTTTAATTCCAATAATAATAAAAAAATGTAATCCAAAAATCTTTTCCTCCTGTAGTAAATGTACACACCATCAATGGGTTTGCCTTTTTAAAAAGAAATTCATCAAGGTCACAATATATTTTGTGCTTTGCTTGAAACTATTTTCATTAGCAAAAACTTGTGTTTGTAAATTGTAAAATGAAACTTAATGAATATTAATTGCTTGTTTGTTGACCTGTAAAATACCCCATTTGTGATCACGTTTGTGTGCTGATATTCAAGAAAATGTTTATCTTGCTTCTGAGATTTTCAGTTCACCCAACAATGAAAATCCACTCAACATTTGCTCGCCTTCAAGTGGTTCCAAATCATCATAAGTTCTTTTTCCTATAGCACACTAAAGAAGATACTTTAAAGAATGTTGAAAATCGATAACCATTAACATGCATAGTAGGATATATATATATATATATATATATATATATATATATATATATATATATATATATATATATATAAACATATTAAATTACAAAAATATGCAGTTAAGCCTGAAATTTTTCGTACCCCAGGGATATGAGTAATTTTGGGCTTGACAGTATATAATGGAGGTCAATGGCTACCAGTTTCAAAGACTCTTTAAAATGACTTTGTTTGTGTTCAACAGAAGAAAGAAACTCAGGTTTTGAACAAGTAGATGGTAAGAAAACGATGACAGAATTTTAATCTTTGCATGAACTTACCCTAAATAAAAAAACAAAGACCCATACAAGGCATATTTCATGCTTTCATAACCTGAATCATAGGGTATCGCCAGACAAATAATTATTTAATTTTTACATTCATAAACATCCCTAAAAGAATTTGCAGAATGTTGTTTTAACACTCAACAGGGAGACATACTGCAAATATTTTCCCAAGATTTTTTTCCCCACGTAACATACATCTAATAGACGCCTGTTCAGTGTATGCATGCTAGTAGAGAGCTATGGAAACTATAGTGTACATGCTAAATGTATGAGTCAGTTGGTATTTCATGAGCTGAAAGTCCAGAGCACACCATTTTAACTACTGTAAATGTTAAACCACCATAAAACACTGTGAAAAAAGGAGTAACTACTGTCTGACTCGTAAATGTGATGCTTTTCTATGTAGCGGTTTCAAATATTCAAAAGAACAACATTCAAAGAGAAGATAGATATATAATAAAGACATGCAGCACTAGAATGTATCACGCACGGATCTAAAACTCTGATGTTTAAATGACGAACTCAAATCTGAGGCGAATGTAAATCTCCAGAAGCAGGTAAAGGTCTCGTGCTCATTTCTATGGGCTGAGCGTTTTTTATTCCTGTGATGGAAGTGTTTGGGGGAGACTTGGGAAAGAGCCCGATAGAAATCCCTGTTTTCATTCTCTTACTGTAAGGCAGAGATCAAACAGAGGCGGATGAAAAAAAGATTACAGAGGAAGATGAGAAAGAGGGCAGCTCACAGGCTGTACCAATTAGCGTTTTGGCATCTGCTTCGCTTTATCGACCTGAGCTTGTGTGTGTGCGCGCCTTACCTTCTCCACCAGAACAGCGCGAGTTACTGTTCAGAGCCGATTTAGAACCCCCCAAAAAACAAGAAGTGAGCTAACCTGCATTGCAAAATGGCCTAAAAATATATTCTTTTTACTGAGGAAGTTCATAAGGGTGATTGTCAAATAAAAGACTGAGAAAATAAGACAAAAAAGACAAGAGAGAAATCGTGTTTGTTCTACTAGCCAAACTACAAATGGTTTTGGTGTAAAAATGTAGCATGATTTGATAAAAACAGAGGAAATTAATCCCAATTTGCAAACTTTTATTAGATAATTAAGCTATATCCATGCTTAGACTGGGGTCAGTCATTTTTTAGAAAGGATTTAACACTTTGATTCTGCAAAACGGCTAAAATTGCTGTATTAAATATGCCAGGTCGATATTTGACGGTGTCACCTTGTTAAGCTTGGCAAAGGTGACGTCATTGCATAGTTTCAGTTTGGGTGCACACGGCACGATTTCGGCCGGCGAAGCGCATGTTTTTTTTAAAGACTCGAGCGAACAGTGTGTGCGGCGCCTCGTTTGATTTGAGTTGATTATGAATCACTTTAAAGAGATTTTGTCTGAAACATGTCTGACTGTACAGACATCTCTATGATCCTTAATCATTGAGATAAGCAGATGATCAATAATTATTGGCAATAAATTGCAAACGCAGAGGGAAAGGAGGAAAGTTTTTGTTAAAAGGTTTGGAAACCAGTCACCAGTCATAGGTTTTAAACAATTTAATAGTTCCAAAACTATAATCAAGGAACAAATTATTTCTTTGATAACTGGAAAGGAATAAGAATCTTTATCACTATTCAATATTTTTTTAAATCAAACTTTTATGCATCACTTGGTTTTGTTTATATTTTGGACAGTTTTACCTATTAAAGTTTATTAACATTTTAATGAACATAACAGAACATGAGTTGCTGTACAAAAATATTTTTATTATGGCAAGAAAAAAGCAAAAAAAGCAACAAAAAAAAAAAAAAAGCACACTTACTAAAGAATACATTTTGTAACTATTAATTTGTTTTCAATTCAAAATTGCAATAAATACATCAGTATATGAGTATAAACCAGGCTTTAATGTGAGTACACCCTAAATCACCCAGCCCTAATCTACAAACATGATATCATCGTTTTCAAAGACTGTTGTCTTCCGTTGTTTACACGAACAACAATAACACAACTTTGTTTTTTGATTCTTTTTTAAAAGATTTATGTGTTTTGGTTGTTTAAATGAACAGGTAAAATGCATAAGATAAAAAAAATGCTGACTGAAAACGCTGTGGTGTAAATGGCCCCTAAATCAGGTGTGTTAAACCGGAGACAACAATTGAGAACTGCTGCAATAGAGCACCTTCATGATGTGCTTGAACAAGTCCACATTGACCAAAATCTATGAATAATCTTTCCAGCACTTAGTTGAATGAGTACCGCAAATAATGAATGCAGTTCTGAAGGCAAAAAGGGACCAACCTGGAACTAACCAGGTGTAAATAATAAAGTTTACTGTGAGAATAAAAAAAATAAAAAAACGTGTGTTGTAATTACCAAAGGAAATCTTTCATAGCAGTTAAAGACTCAAGGCTGAAACATATTGATTATAACTACGATTTTGTTTAGAGTAAAACAGTCTTACTGGACAAATTGCTAAATTACACTACTCATGATCAATACCAATACTGTATGTGATTCTTTAACTGACATTAACCCTCATTTCGAAAGTTGCACTCAAAGAAAGGTATACAACTTCATGTGGCATTGATGTGCACTCAATGATTTGATTTGAACACACAATTGATAAAGCATCTATTAAAGGCCTAATGAGCATCTTTCGCTCTTCTTTTTTTTCATGTATAAAGCATTCACACTAAAAGCTTCCCGTCTTGATCAGGAAGCAGAAAAGAGAAAGAACTACGAAATTGCCACCCCCTCACCCAACCGAAATCACTTTAACACACTTCTGAACACATAAGTAGGATCTTAAAGGAAGGCTGCATTATTCACACAAGTCTCCATTGAGTCTGCACAAGAAGTGGCTGCTGGGAGGAAAGAGATTAGCATCAGCCGCGCTCCTACAATCCTCTGAGTCGTGCACCTTATATCGCTTGTAAAGAGTCTGGGCCAAAGGTTTTAGTAGTCAACAGGAAAAGAGGGTAAGTGAATAAATGCCCATGTGAGAGAGAGATGGAGAGTCAGGGTGATAAAGGCTATTGTCTTAACCTCTCCATATTGGGTTTTGGCAGGGTCACAGAGAATGGGCTCTTACAATGGACAGGATGTCATATAAATGGGCAGTTGTTTTTTTTATTCTTGTGGGTACGAACGAATGTAGAAAAGCAAATCGCAGGCTGAAATGAATTGAAATAGATCAATAAACAAACAGAAACTGCAACATTTTCTTTGTAAAGTGAAGAAATTAAAGCCATAGTTCACTTAAATGTTTAAATTCTGCCATCCTGTACTTATATTTTACTTGCTATCTGTGATTTCTTTTTTCAAAATGCAGGTTGATGGCAACCAATTGACTTCCATAGTAAAAATCCTATGAAAATCAATGACCGGTTTCCAGCAGTTTAAAAAAATTAAATGAGAAATCAAAATTTTTGGGTGAAATATCTCTTAACTTGATAGTGATGTGATAGTCAAATTGTGATGTTTTCAGGTCTATGAAAGACTGGAAAATGTCTGGTCTTTATTTGTATACTATTATTTGTTATTTGTATACATTATGTTATTACTGTTAGTTTACATTATATTATTGCCTTGCACACACAAACAAAATGTTTGTTGTTGAAAAAAAAAAAAAAAAATATATATATATATATATATATATATATATATATATATATATATATATATAAACAATTTAACCTAATTAATTAAACCTAATAATTCAGGCATAATAAAAAAATAAAAAAATAATAATTTAAGATTTAATATTTTAGTTCAGAGATGCCCAAACTAGGGCCCGTAAGACAAAGTTGGCCCATGGTAACCTTTAATTTGGCCCGCCGACCTATCTGAGAAGACAGGGAGAATGGTGGGGATCCTTTCAAGATTGTCAATTCAAATTTAATGTAACCCTTTGTTTGTTTTATAATTACAAGCTAACTAAAATAAAATGTTTCAATTAAATGGTGTAAATTAATCAGGTCTTGTTTAAATGTACACAGTCACCCGACAATGAAGACGTTGCTGAACAATTAGAGTCAAAGGCAGTTTCTGCTTGACTAGTGTATTCAGCATCGAACTCCACGGTGCAATAGATGTTTTTGTTTATGTTTTTTTATTGCAATACATTATAAGTAAAAAGTTATACTGCATTAGTTAATATGATTTAAAGTAATGTTTTTTAATTTTTTTATTTATTTTGAAATATTATTAAATAAATGAGGAAATTATCCATGGCAACTTTAATGTAATATAATTTGGTATATTTAACTTCAGCCCACGACTCAATGATATTTCGTTTTTGGCCCTTCATACGAAAAATTTTGGGCACCCCTGTTTAAAAAGATGATAATCTCAAAAAAACATCAACTTGTTTACACTGAATAATACATGTACAGCGGGGGAAATAAGTATTCATACAGGTCATCATTTTTCTCAGAAAACATATTTCTAACAGTGCAGCTGCCTTGAAACTTCCACCAGAACAACCAAAGAAATCCATATACGCAAATAAAACAAATCTAATTAGTTTACAAATGAAGTTATGTGTAATAAAATGAAACAGCACAGGGAAAAAGTATTGAACACATAAAGAAAGGGAGGTGTGAAAAGAAAGTGAAAGCCCAGACAGCAGCTGAAATCTCTCAGTAGTTATTCAGCAACCCTCTGCCCTTTCTACGTGTACCTTAATATTCGCTGCTTCAGTCCAATATAACATACAAAATTAAGCTCAGATTTGATTGACGAGACCCAAAGAACCATCAAGATTATTACACTCTCTTAAAGTCTGTGAAAAACTTACCCCAGACCAATGCATGCGACTTCAATCTCCATATGAGAGGCGTCTTTAAGCTACCCTCACCAAAAAAGACTTTTAAATAAATATTAAAAACGTTTCAGTAGTTCAGCACTTTCTCCTTGTGTCATTTCATTATTACTTATTTTTCAGATTTTTTTGTTTTGTTTTATTTTTATGTTTTTATTGTTTGGGTTTTTACCCAAATCTGGTTCAATTTCATGTCAACAGCTCCTTTTTTCCAGAAAAAAAATATGACCTGTTCAATACTTATTTTCCCCACTGTATGTATTGATAAAAAACAAATATTATTAAAATATACAAAGAATGTTTTTTTAATATTTTTGAAATCTATTACATTTCATAAAGATAATCTCATATTAATGTCAATGTTTTTTATTTGCACAGATATAATGTATATTCTTTACAAACAGGATGATAAAATATAAAAAGTGATTTTTTTATTTTTGTATTTTACAATTTTTTTCCCACCTAAATATAAAGTACAAAAAAACTCAGGCTCCAACATTAGTGCCATTGAAAACCTCCCTTAATGTAATTGAACGGTTAAGTCATGTGAGGTGGCGTCTTGTAATTGCATTGTGCATGTAAAAAGCACTGGTGTGTTTGACCAACAGTCTGGTCAACAGCAGAGCCACTATGTTACTCGTTTCACGGGTAATTAGATTCATGCAACTGTCCTACTTCTCATCACAGCTAATTCTCTCTCTCTCTCTCTCTCTGCTTAGTCCTAAACTGATGGATTGAGGGGGTTTGTGGAGTGCTGTGTAACCAGTGGCCTGACGGAGCGAAGGTTAGCGCTTAACATATGTGTGTACACGTAAACAAACACCGGCTCCGTTTGACGTCCTGTCAGCACAGACCACCGCCTTTCTAATCACAGATCATCTATGTCCGCCATATGTTTCGCTTCACCTTTTCTGAATCATGTCAAGCTGTTTTTTAAAAAAATTTTTTTGCAAACACAAGAGGAAAAACTGCTTTTTAACGCACCTGTCAATTTTAAGCTTTTGGGCTTCTCGTGAAGAGAAAAATAGCTTCGGCTTTATTGTAATGAACACACCCAAAACACTCTTTTGAGGGGCTTTTAAGGACTTTTTAAACACTCTTTATTGAGAGATACATTTCCAAATCAGCAGAGCAGGGATATTTTCATACCTAATTTGCCTGATCATAAACAATTTTTAATTGTATACATTTTTCTGGCTTTTTGTAGTATTTCCTAAATGATAAATCAGATGAGTTTAAAGCTGTGATTGATCAAAAAACCTGATTTGTCCAACAGATGAACAGTAACAGTGCATACTATGAATAATTAATTATTATTCAATTATTATATCAATTCATTTTAAAATAAAAAGTCTTACACATCTATAGAGGTTGGACAGTAAAACTGAAAGGCCTGTTTTTAGAGCTCAATAATTCATTAGTATGGTGTAGGGCCTTCTTTTGTGGACAATATAGCATCGGTTTATCTCGGGAATGATAGATACAAGACCTGCACCGAGGCCAGAGGGATTTTGAGCTGTTCTTCTTGCAGAATAGTGTTTAGGTCACTACGTGATGCTCTTGGAGGAAAACATTTCCTGACTTGTTCACAGGCCATTGGAAATATTCAACTTCACTTTTATGTTCATCAAATCACTCAGTCTTTTTGTATTGGTGCATTATCATCCTGATATACGCCACTGCCATGACTTCCTCCAGTGTGTAAATTAGCCTATATTTAAGTAAATAGTTCATCGGGAGGTTGAGGGAGAAATTAAAAGCGCTCATTTTCAGTTTATTTGGACCCAAGAAATGGAGGAAAAACTAGTGGAAATTTGGCAGGAGCACAGTGTCTGTTTGACGTGTCATCTGAGAAACACCACAACCAGGTCAAAAAACCACGAGGCGACGTTCATTCACACAAGTTTCTGGAGGGCACATAGATCTGCAGAAGTGAGAGCAGATAAGAAGGAGCGCAGCCAGGAGTCGCTTTGTAAGCAAACATCAGAGCTTTGAATTTGATGTGAGCAGCAACTGGCAGCCAGTGCAAACGGATGAGTAGCGGAGTGACATGTGCTGTTTTAGGTTCATTAAAGACCACTCAAACTGCTGCGTTCTGAAGCATCTGAAGAGGTTTGATAGAGTTGGCTGGACGTCTGTTTCTTACATCTGTTTCTTACTCATTTGGCTGTTTGTGGATAAAATTTGGGCGCTCAAGTGACTAAAATGTAAGAGAGAGAACAGTACTTTTCAAAAAAGATTGTTCAGACTCAGATAATAAATAAAATGAAAAAAATTACGATTTCTGGTGCTTTCCGGTGGTTGAGGACCACTGTCCTAATGGATAGACATATTTGAAAAAAGTCCTGATCTAAAGCTTGCAATGTTACAAAAGACTTTACATTTTAATTAGTAAGTTCGATGCCTCTTTTTACATATTATTTATGAAATGTTGGCAAACATATCAACAAATCTGAATAAAATCATTGTAAATGTGGCTTACGTCTGTGTCTGGAGTAAAGTGATGCCATGCTGCTTTTCAATGTAGTGGATTTTTTTTCCTTCAAATTACAACATGCCGAGAATTACCACTATTTTATTGGATGACAATCATCCACTTTTATGGACTGCAGGCTTTAAATTAGATGAAATACTTCAAAACCACCAAAAACATGGGCTGATATGTCCTTTGTAATGAACACAGGGTCCGAAGGGGTTAGGTTGTCCCCAAAAAAAGACCTAAAGATGTGTGTCATTTAAACTTATTTAAAAAAAAGTGGTTTAAACAAGCAGAAAACAAAGTTATGTTTGAGTGCATACTTTGCACGATTGTATTCATCTACATCCATAATGCTATTCAAATAATTAATAATTATACACCTAATAATGAGACCTAAACCCAGCTACTACCCTAATAACTATCATTAAGAAGCAAATTAGTAGTCAGAAATTATAGTTAATGGTTTATTAATAGCGAGAATAGTAGCCTAACATAAAGTGTGACCATATTTTGTTATATTCACCGGCAGTATGTTGTCTTAAATCTAAAGGCTGCAGGAGGTATATTGTAGCACAATTAGCAGAGCACGGCTACACAACGACCTCTGACTCGATTGGAGAAAAGAGTCATTGGGAGCCAAAAGGGGGGCCGTTACCCCTTGGTCTGTGTGTCTGACGGTCATGGCCGAGGCTCTGTGCAACATACCCAGACATGGGCCGCTAATTAATGTTGACAAGCCACCACTCCCTCCGGTCAAGGGTCACCTCACAATCACTGACAAGTGCAGGTAGTGTTTGCCCCTGGACAGACAACACAAAGAGCCCCAGACGACCTCCTCCGACCCAGCTGCTCCTCCCCCCCCATCACCCATCGCCTCCTTCAGCATGGGGCAGGAGGGGTTTTGTTCGCGTCTTAAACACGCAACAGCAGACTGAAGCCCATTCAGGCACTCAATGAAACCAGGAAGTACAAAAAAGGGGCTCTGGGACTTAAAGAGGAGTGGGATTTTTTTCTGTTTATGTATATATTTATATAGTTTAAATGTTTAACTTTGCATTTATATGAGCATTTTACAATATTCATCATTTATTGTAAAATTTATTGCATAAACTCTCAGAAATAAAGGTATGGGAGCTGTTACTGGGGCAGTACCTTTTCAAAAGATACATAGATGCACCTAAAGAGACCACAGTGGTACTTCAAAGGTACATATTAGTACCAAAATGCACCTTAAATGTACCAATATGGTCCACTGAGGTACCAATATGGTCTCTTCAGGTACAAATATGCACCTTTTGAGAAGGTACTGCCCCAGTGACAGCCGTACCTTTATTTCTGAGAGTGTATGTACAAGTTTAATATAGATATATTACATAATACATAGCATAATAAATATTTATCAACATTTGTAATATATGAATTATTTAGTCTTATTTCAACAAAAATAAATCAGATTTTTTAAATGTTAACTTGCCCTGTTAGACCTTGGCATTTTCCCAGTTTAAAATAAATAAATAAATAAATAAATATATAAATATATAAATAAATAAATAAACATTATAAAGTGCATATAAAATTGCAGATTTTACAACATATTGCTATATTATTCATATAATATGTGAATAAATATTTATTTGTGTACAATTTCAAGATTTAAAGCTCAAACAGATTGATATCTTTATATGCTACATAAACACACAGTTGTAGTCATAATTTTAGCCCCTCTTTGGTATTTTTTTCTTTTTTAAATAATTGTCCAAATGATGTTTAATCAAGCCAGGAAATTTTCACAGTATGTCTAATAATATTTTTTTTCTTCTGGAGAAAGTCTTATTTGTTTTATTTCGGCTAGAATAGAAGCAGTTTTTAATTCTTTAAATGTGTTGAAAAAAATCTTCTTTCCGTTAAACAGAAATTGGGGAAAAACAGGGGGCTAATAATTCTCACTTCAACTGTACTAAACTCCGCCCAATTCATTATGGATATTTAAAATAAATAAAAAATTAAAGCTTTTTTTTTTTTAGAAGATTACTGCTTTGAATCAGTAGAAAAGATGTTTATTTTTAAATAATTCCAAGCAAAAAAAGAAAAAAGAAAACAAATAATTCATATGTTAAATATAAAACCCTTAAAAGTTATAAAAGCACTTAAAATCGTTAAACAATTGAAATATATTTGAAAATCACAAAATCTGATAATTAACAAAACATTTAAGAAAGTTTTCCCCCAATACTATGCTATTTGGGTTTTAGAAATGCTCAGATAAATAAATATATATATATAAATTCCAAGCAAAGAAAAAAAAAAACTTCATATGTTAAATATAAAACACTTAAAAACACTTAAAATCATTGAACAATTAAAATATATTTGAAATCACAAAATCTGATGATAAACAAAACACTTTTTAAGAAAGTCCCCCACCCACCCCTATTCGGGTTTTAGAAATGCTTAAAGCAAGTGAGGAAGCTGGGGAACTAAATGGAAAACAACCAGCCAGCACAGAATTAATAAAGATTAGAATTTGGCACAAAAATAAAAACCCTGAGGTAAGCGCATTTCCAGCCAATCCCTAATTAGCCCTGGACTAAACCAAACACTAAGACCCATTTATTGAAGGGTAAATAATTAATGCACAGGCAAAACAAACAAACAGATGCAAAACAGAATTCAGCTTGATTCTGAACTGCCCCGTTTCCTCACACTTTCCCAGTGGTTTATCAGCCATGTCTGACAGGATGCGAATATATAAATGTGTGGGTTTGCTTCGCTGCACTTCAAGGACAAAAACTGTAAAACTTTTCCTTTTCAGAAGTTAAAAATGAATCAGAAATACAGTAAATAAAAGCCTGTGATTCATGCCTTAGTGCGTGTTCAATGTGTTGGGAGGATCTCAAACAGTAGCTGCTGTCATTGACCCTTCCTGACGGAGAAATAGAGACGGAGGAGTAACGCAGGGGGGTCAAATGATGAGCCAGTGATGGAAGAATGGAGTGTGTGAGCGTCTACGTGAGAAGGGCTGCGGGAGGTTTTTCAGGAGGAGCTCTGCGTCCCGTCACACTCCGCGGGGCAAAGGTGATGACAAATGCGCCATTTAAAACTCACTCAGTCAAGCGAGCGACTCGGCCTGGGAAAGCCATTCACATACACAGACACACACACACACACACACACACACACACATGCACGCATATATAGAAACCCTCCCCCTCAGCCTGTAGGCTCCATCAAGTCTGTATGAAGTCCGACTGGCTAAATCCCCTAGTATCAGTAACCTGACTACATTAAGAGTCCCGCTTTAAGTCCACGGCTCAGGCGGGGTACTGTAAAGCACTGGGGCTATAAGTCAAACACCTGGTGCCACCATTTCAAAAGTTCCCTAAACTAAAATTAACAAATCAGCAGGGACACATAGCGTTCACTGCTCATCATTCAAACAGGTCTCAGTTTAGGGGCTTTAGCACAAGAGGGATTTTTTCATAGTTCCTCGAACTATTGGTGCGACTACCTGCGTTTTGGTACAGGGTTTCTGCTGGTTTAACAAAATCGAATTTAAGACTTTAAGACCTTTTTAAGACCACAGAGAATCAAATTTCAGACTTTCATAGGGCTAAACGCTAAAGATTTTTAATGGCCCATAAGGAAAAAATGTACTTGCCCTATCGAATATAATTTGCCTGTAATTCTATTTAGTTATTTTTAGCCACATATTTTAAATAATGTGGCAAATCAAGCAGATTATTATTATATACATATATATATCTGCAACATAACTATTAAACATGATTAACAGCATAAAAAAACTCTTTAAAAGGTAAATGTATGCACAACAGACTGTTTATTCAGATGTATTTGTTGATGATTGGATGTGTTGGATTGGTTGGTTAGCTTTACACAAACAAAGGAAAACTAAGACCCGTTTAAAACGATTTTAGACCTACACGGCAATATTTTGGTCAGAGTAAGATTAAGTTCTAAAAGTTTGTTTTTGAAGTTGAAAGAAAAAAGTGCAACTGAACACAGTGTCATGCTTCATTATGAAACATGAAACCATTGATTGGAAGGCGTTTAGCATTTGATTTATTTGTGTGGATTAATCATGCTTGCCTACAAGTAACCACCCAAACCCATACCCATATGAAGAACACCCTATCCCAATGGTGATGATTTTTACAAACTTAGCTACGATTTACAGAGAATGGTCCGAAAAAGAGAAAATATCCAGTGAGCGGCATTTCTGTGCATTGTTGATGCCAGAGGTCAGAGGAAAATGGCCAGACTGGTTCAAACTGATAAAAAGGCATTGATGACCATATAGTTCACTGTACTCAAATGGCCTCCACTGTCAGCAGATCTCAATCCAATCAACCTTTGGGATGTGCTAAAATGGGAGATGTGCAGCGGACAAATGTGCAGCAACTACATGATGCTATCATGTCAATATGGACCAAAATCACAGAGGAATAGTTCCAGTACCTATGCCACGAAGGATTAAGGCTGTTCTGAAGGTAAAAAGAGGTTCAACCTGCTACTAGTAGGGTGTACCTAATAATGTGGCCGGTGAGTGTATATATCGCAGAATAACAAAATATCACAATGTTACATTTTTCCAAATATCATGCAGCCAGAAGTATTACAATTCATGTAAGGGTTAAAGACTGCTCTGCAGTCAGCCAAAATTACAACGAACCTACAATATATGCAAGGAATGTCGGCGTGCTTCAAATAACAGGATTGGGAGTCTCGAATTCAATATTTTCCAGTGGTTATCAAGCGTGTGCAATAATCTAGAAGTGGCAAAGAGATGTGATCATTTCTCTCTCTGGTTCTGTGAGGTCTTTTTCCACACACTATCAATCATTCTAGACGCAGATAAGAGGAAGGAGAGACCGATATTATGAACGGCTCAGGATTACTCTCACATAAGAACAGTGGATGAGGATAAGTGTCTTTGTGGAGCTAGAGCCAGTGGACGGAGGGGGATTTTCACATTATCGTAGCGAGCGGAGGACGTGGGCTGAGGGCGCAGGGCCAACACAAACCAGAGAAGAGCCTGGCGCCTGCACCACCGTCCCCGCTTGAGCCACGGAGAAATATTTACCCAACACAGCCAAAACTCGAGCACCATCCAGACTAACACTGAACACACTCCAGCAATGCTAGCATGCAGGCAAAGTCATTTCATACAGTATATGGACTATTTTCCATCTGGGATATTTGGGTCCGCTTTTGGAAATTGGATGTTGGAGTCTTTCTACTAACAGTGCTTTCATAGGTCCACCAACACTTGAATGTTAATATTTTACTTATAAATATGTGATAGAACATACATTTTGTCTTATAAACAGCTTAATAATGATCATATTATTTGTTATTTGATGAGTAATGGGCACCGCCGGAGTTTCTAGAAGGGATACAGTTGCGATCGGAAGTTAGCAAGAAGTATTTATATTAATTAAATTGCACATTAATTATATTATATTAGCTAGATGGGATACAGCTGAGGATACTTACGCCAATATCGCATAATCTAACAAAATTGTATTTTATTAGATTATGCGACATTGACACGAGTATCCTCAGCTGTATCAGATCTAGACTTCACCCTCTCCTGCAGCATTGGACCCAGCTGAGTATACTCGCATCAATATAGCATAATTTTTGTGACATTGTGCAACAAATAGTATTTTTACATCACCGTTAGGGTTGGGTTTAAAGTTGAGGTAGTCTTTCTGTGCCTCAGTGGTCACTGTAAGATTTAAATTAGAGCAGTTGATAATGAGCGCTCTGAACATTCTAATCACACCAGTGTGATCGTACCTTTCAGGGATCAGCCAAGACTAAATTACACCGGTGTGATTTTATGCGTAAAGGGGTTAAATTACCATTTTAAAAATTGCAAAAATTTATTACTGACAATGTTTTCATAAGATCAATAAAATCAGATTTTTTTAAAAAATACTTCTTGTACATTTTGGAAATGCTAATTTTGATACTATTATATTAGTATCCTTTTGTAACTATTGCTACTTTTATTTTTATGTATTTTATTGTTTATTAAAACTATAATAAAAAAATGACAAAAAATTATCACTGACTATATTTTCATAGTCTTCCATGTTTAATGTTTTATTTTATCTAATACATTTTGAAAATGTAATTTTGAAATCTTTAGAATACTTTTGTTTTATCTTATACATTTTGAAAATGTTAATTTTGATATCTTTAGAATACTTTTGTAACTTATGGTTAGTTTTATTTAAATATTTTATTGTTTTTAAAAATTACCATTTATAACAAATGACAAAAACTGACTACTGACAACGTTTTCATAGGATCAATAATATTTTAATTTTTGTTTTGCCTCATATTTTTTCATATACATTTTGAAAATACTCGATAAAATAAATGAAAATATTGATACTTCTATACTAGCATAATTTTGCAACTTATTATTAGTTTTATGTATTTTATATATTTTTAATAACCTTTTTTTTTTAAACAACACAATTGATTACTGAATGTTTTCATAGGATCAATTATATTTTTGATGTAAATATTTTTCTTATACATTTTAAAAAGGTTCATTTTTAAAGTTTGATTGTGTGATATTGATTATTTTTATAGTAGCACAATTTTGTAAGTCATAAGTTTTTTTTTTAATGTATTTTACAATTTTAAAAATAATTAATAAAAAAATGACAAAAATGATTACTCGATTTTCAAAAGATCAACAATTGAATTTGTTTTGTTTAATATTTTTCTCATACATTTTAACAATGTTATTTTTGATACTTTATTATTAGCAAAATTTTGTAGCTTATTATAGTTTCATATGTATTTTTGTATATATGTAGTTTATGTTGTTTTTTGTTTATGTTTTTGATTGCGATTTCAAGTTAAACTGAATGACAATTTCTCTGTAACCTGCTTTTTATAGGTGTATATATAATTTAAATTATTTTTATGGTTTCATTAGTCAACTAGAACTATCCTCTTTCAATATCATTAATAAAATGTCATGCAAGGGATTTTAAACAGTGAAAAAATAAAAAGTTTTTTTATTTTTACTTCCGTCAGTATTAAAACTACACTATGAAAACTGCTTTAACTGCTTCTTAAATTGCAAAAATCAGTCATAGCTTGGCATCTTTAAGCCAAATACTTATTGTGGCCACAACAAAAACATACCACAAATGTTGTTGTAAAGTTTGAAGGGACTGGATCTCCAAATCAAAAGCCCAAAGGAGCAGCGCTGGTCCAATGCCCAGATTAAGTAGCAAAAGGACTCACCCCATCTGAACTGCATCACGTGAGCACTACAGCAACTACACACTGGCAGACATGCGGGTCAGGCCTAAAGGGAGATTACTGAGAGCATGGGCTTTAAAAAGCCAGACAGACGCCCCTCCACCCAAACCTGAGCACCATGACCCCTCACACCCCTCTCACGGAGTCTGCTGCTTCTGAAGACATTCAAACGCTAAACATACTGAAAAATCTAGACCACTGGAAATGAATAGAACTTTCTATCTTAACACTGAATGAAAACTAACATTTATTTGAAATGACCAATTTCAGCAAACAAAAATAACTGCATGTAGACTCTCAAAACCTCCAGTTTCCTGTTCTTAGCTGACAAGAGTGGCACCCGGTGTGGTCTTCTGCTGCTGTAGCCCATCTGCCTCAAGGTTGGACGTGTTGTGTGTTCAGAGATGCTCTTCTGCATACTCCGGTTGTAACGAGTGATTATTTGAGTAACTGTTGCCTTTCTATCAGCTTAAATCAGTCTGGCCATTCATCAACAAGGCATTTGTGCCAACAGAACTGCCGCTCACTGGATATTTACTCTTATTTGGACCATTTTCTGTAAACCCTAGAGATAGTTGTGTGTGAAAATCCCAGTAGATCAGCAGTTTCTGCTCAGTTTGAACTGCAGCAAATCATGTTGACCATGTCTACATGTCTAAATGCATTAAGTTGCTGCCATTTAATAGGCTGATTAGAAATTCGCGTTAACGAGCAGTTGAGCAGGTGTACCTAATAAAGTGTTCAATGAGTGTCAGAATTATTAGCCCTTCTGAATAATTAGCCCACTTTTTGTTCATTTCTGCACTGTATCTTGAAAAAAGATCAACATTTGTCTGCTTTATGATCTGACAGCAGTCTCGGTTCACCGGTTAATTCACTCCATAATGTAAAGCCTATAGAGCTAATGCTAATTCTAAAATATAATTATTAAAAGTTATTATTACAATTAGCTAAATCATTGTGTAAAAATATTCTGTAGAAATTAAGATAATATAATAATATTGACCTTAAATGGTAAAAAAAAAGAAAAAAGAAAACTGCTTTTATTGTAGCTGAAATAAAACAAATAAAAGTCTCCAGAAAAAAAAGAAGGAAATACTGTGAAAACTTCTTAGCTCTGTTAAACATAATTTGGGAAATATTTAATAAATAAAATAAATTTATATAAAAAAAAAAAAAAAAAAAAAAAAAAAGGAGGGCTAAAAATTTTGACTTAAACTGTATGATTAGTTAACTAAAATATAACTGTTGTTACTTACAATGAACACTACTAAATCAAAGAAATGTATATAGAATTATGACATTTTATTTTCATGTTTTTTTAACATGCATTAATGCATTACCTTAAATGTATTAAAATGTATTTAAAAATTAAGAAAACTAAATAGACCATGTGTAATATAACGACAAATTCACTAAACATTTGTGTGTGTGTATATAAGTAGACCAAGGTCCTTATTTTCAGATTTCTATCAAAGTATTTTGACTGTCAGGTCTTTTGTCATAATTCAGATGTTCTTGTCTTTTAAATTCAAAGGGTTTTTTATCGTGTTTTGTGAATATGTTTGTAGAAGTGGCTCTGTGAGGTCAGGACAGGGTCTGATCTCGGGGAACAGACAAAAGCACCAGGATGTTCCTGAACAAAAGGCCACTTCCTGAAAGATGTCTGGCTTTTTGGTAGCCATGCACACAGAAGCTCACCAGAGCAACAAAAAAATTAAAATATAAAAGCAACACACGTTTAGGACCACAGAGCTGAGCGTTTCAATAACCGATTCATGATGTCACTATTCTATGATAGGATGAACAGATATCAAGAAAACAATAGGATTAAAAAAAAACAACAACTAAAAACTACCAAAAGGTTGTGTGTGTATTTGTGTACACACACACACACACACACACACACACACACACACACACACACACACACACACACACACACACACACACACACACACACACACACACACACACACACACACACACACACACACACACACACCAAAAATAAAACCAAGAGATAGAATATAAATAAATAAAATAGGCAACAGGACAGAGCCCAAAACTGCTTAAGCTGTACAAAATTAGATTAGAAATATTAGGGCTAGGCGATGAAATCGATATCGGTATTTACTGATCGAAAGCCATTGTCAATAATGGTAAAAAAAAAAAGATCTGGATGAAGTTTCGGTATGATGACTAACTAACCAATCTGCTTCACACCTTGTCTGGAATCTAGACATTTTAATAACAACAGTAGACTACCTGAGACAAACACAGAACATCCAAACACTGCAGCGCTTTTTACTTTTCTCCATAAACTTGCATCAGAACTGCAACACTGCAGTCCGTTTGTCATGCAATGAGAAAACAGTTGATGGTCGCCTATTACAAGAGAAGAAATAGAAAGTAATGAAGGAAACTACACACTTGCGCTTGTCACTTCAGGTAAGAATAACATCACATGTGTAAATTAGTGCCGTGAGGAGATAAAAAAGGATGCCGCCAGAGTGGCTTTTTGGTTTCTTTTCCTGTGCATCCCAGCCACTAGCACCCCATTTGAAAGATTTTTTGGCATAGGGGTATTGAAGTCATTTAACTTCACAATTTGTAATGTTACAGTAAGTATCTGAATAATGATGGCTGTTGGTTCCTTAACTTGAAAGCTCAGATTTGATGATCATAATTTGTGCTATGGACAGAGTTTGAGGTTTTCTGCATCATTATTGACACGTTTCAGATGTTGATATACCCTAGTTGCACACACTTTTATAAAATTTTAATTAAAGTTTTAGAGTCTTTTTAACACTCATGTTTACTTAATATAAAGAGATCAGATATTTTGTTTAAATATTTTTGTTTTTTGTAAATATTTTGTTTTTTGTAATATTTTTACCTGTTTGCCTTAGTAATGTTGGTAAATTAAAATAAAGTGGTAAAACAAAAAATGTATTAAAATATAAAAATATTGAATAATTATCAATATTGAATGATATAAAACATGATATTGGTTTTTTTTTTGCAATATCGCCCAGCCCTATAAGAAATATGACATAATATTTTATGTCAATACCTGACTAATTTTTAACAGATTGCCTACTTCTATTGAGTACTGAAAATAAAATAAAAAACTGAACACAAATAGCTGCCACTGATCTTTACTTTATGATCAACAAACTCTGTTCACGCAATACCTCTTCTTTAAATCTTCTTTTTATATCTCGGTGACGAGTCGAAGAAAAAGACCCTGGTGTGAAGATGTATTTGATTTCCAGAGCGTGTCTGTGCATGATGTGTCCCCATCAAAACAGCCACTACCATGTCCATCAACATCAGCGCTTTCTGATTTCTTTATGCATCTCTCCCCTTTTCTGACACCTTTTCTCTCACTTTCCAGCTCTTCCTCTGTCAGCATTTGTCTCTCTGTCTCGTAGTATGTCATTACTGTCTCCATCTGTCCATCAAGGTAGCTTTATGGATATCTTTCTTTTCTTTTAGACCTCAGTTTTCACTCTGGGGAATGAATCAGCAGGCAGCGCTCGAGGCGAACGGATGGCCGGCTCTCACGATATTTAGAGATTTTTTTGAAGAATCTTCATGCAGGTCTTTGTCCAAACAACAACAGTGCATGAAATCTGCATAATAAAGGCAGAATAATACTAATCCACATGACTCGTACACATATTTGAGCTTTTCTGAAGCCATATAAAAACTAGGACAGAGGTTATTCACTGACCAAAATAAACAATGTATTAATATAAATAAAAACAATTCTGTAGGGTTAATATAAAGGTTAAATAAACTAAAATCAAGCATAAGATAAATCTAAAATCTGGAACAATAAAAACAAACAAACTTTACTCTAGTAGCACAATGAAAGAAAGATGTTTAAATCATTAAATATATCAAACGAATATTATTTGACTAAATGGTTATAGAAAGAGAATTTAATTATTGATAATTTAAAAAAAGTGGTTGTTACCGATTTTTTTTTTTAAATGACTGAAAATACTTAAACTAAAATAGTAATTATTAAAACTAAGTAATTATTATTAATAAATTATTCAAAACAAAAGTGGGCCCAGGACAGAGGCCTGCAGAACAAAACACAACAAAAAAGTATTCGATTGACACAGCATGAGCTATATAATTTGCTGGGATAAATTTAATTATTGGTCATTAAAACAAATCAAATCGGATAAAAAAAATAAAAAACATTTTAATTGAATGAAATAAAACTTTAAAGGGCACCTAGGTTACCCCTTTTTTCAGATTTAATATAAGTCTTTTGCGTCTCTAGAATGTGTACATAAAGTTTCAGATCAAAATACCCATCAGATTTTTCATTATACCTTTTACAAGATGCTGTTTTATACTGATTTCCAGCAGGGGGTGGTTTTGTCGTACTGCGCCTTTAAGACGATACTTTCCCGCCCATTATTTCTACATGCCTCCTCCCTCAGCTGCGTCAGACAACAGACAGACTTAAAGGAGGTCTCACGTAGCGTTTGTGAGATACTACAGTAAGAACTAACCTTTACTAATCATTATTGTGAAGTTGCATTGATGAGTAACACACAATATCGTTACAAAGTTAACGCGCGCGCGCACACACACGCACGCACATCGCAGATGACACACACACACACAAGCACGCACGCACACATGCAGGCAGGCAGACAGAAAGACAGAGCGCGCTTAGCTTAGTTAAGGCTAACCTCAAGTACTGCGTGGATATCTGCACTGTAAAAAATCCAACTTGACAAATGTTGAAATTGCTTGATTTTTTTTGTTGGTTCAGCAAAAATCTGTAAAAAAGTCTGTACAACTACATTTAACACATTCAATCAACTTAAACAAAGATTTTATTCATTAAGTTAAAAAGATGAGTTTTGTGAGCAACACTTTGCTAGTTCATTCAAAAAAGCATCTGCCAACTTGTTTTTTTGTGTTAAGTCAATCTCTGACTTTTTTAATGCAATGAATATACAAGTAGCATAACCTTTTGTTGATTGAAAAGGTTTCAAACATGTTAAATATTCTAAAAAAATTATCAATGGCAGTATAGAACCTTTTCCCAGAGATGGGTTGGGGCTGGAAGGGCATCCGCTGCGTAAAAACCTGCTGGATAAGTTGCCGGTTCATTCCGCTGTGGCGACCCCAGATTAATAAAGGGACTAAGCCAACAAGAAAATGAATGAATGAGTATAGAACCTTTCATGGTTTGTATTAAAAAGTAAATGCTGAGTGAGAATGCTATTATTATTATTATTATTATTATTAATACAATAATAAATATCGTTATTATTCACATTGTTATTAAAAACAACAAAAAACACTACAATACTTATAGTAACTTTATTTGAAACTTTTCATTTGCAATTTAACTTTATTTGGTGCACATTTGCAGAAATAAGCTTGCACGCACATTATCATCTCGTGTTTATTCATTACCCTTTAAAAAAAGAAAGGCATACTTTGATATTCCAATATTTAAAAATAAACCACGCACTCAAAAATATGTTTCTCAAAGGATGATATAGCATCATTCTGTCTTGAGCTAAACCACGCCCTCGTTACGATGGTTGCGCTTACGTAACGTCAACGTCTCAGGCGGGAGAAATTGAAAGCATTGTACTTCGGTGGGGAAAGAGGCAAGCCGTGGAAGAGCAATCTAAATAGTAAGTGTGCAAAGATTGTAGTTCTTTGTTTAAGACACTTCATCTAAATTTGTCCTCCTAAATGTTCATCATATACGCGCAAAAATGTGTGCAGATGCGGCGCTTAGTGATTATTCACATAATCTCTCTTTGTTATGTGATAAGAGTGAATGAATATTTGTGTTGCCGTAAATCATATCCATGCCCCGGGTAGCAGGAAGTAATCGGCCCGAGCTCGGCTGCCCTTCGGCGCCTCCGGCTCCGACTCGGCATCAACGAGTGTTATACGGGCGGAGTGTGGCCCGCAGCTCGCTCGCGCACATGCGTTTGGGATGCAGCTGTAAACACTGGCCAGATTCCTGTTAACCCTATCTGGCCCGAGTCTGTCTCGGCTCGTATAAGGACTCGGCTTGTGTAACTGATGACAACCGATTAAATTCTTATTTTATCTAGTAATTTGTTAGCTCCACGTTTAATGATAATTTGAGAAAATATATATGGTACAACAGCAACAAAATAATAAAAACATTTAGTGTGGATGGTCGCAATGTTTAGATGCAAACAAAACAATATTATTTATAAATGGATTATATATATCATCTAGGGAAAACAGTGTAAAATGCGCTTATTTTCGAGATAGCACGCTTCCATGCAGACTGTTTTTTTAAGCAGAAGTTTGGTTTCATAAGAAACGCATGCGTGAGTCAACTCCTCATCCAAACTCCAATCCAGACGGTGGCGGTAATGTTCCAAAAGCTGGTTGCCAACCGCTATGATGATCACAAGAAGAAAAAGAAGTTTGGCGTTTCAAAACAGTGGATTCCGGTCAGAAAGGTAAGGTTTTTGCTGCTTGCATACTGTATACTTTGCGAATTTAATGCTTAAAACATTTTTACAGTGTTAGGTTATTCTTAAGTTATTGTTTAACTTGTTTATGCAGTGCATCAGTGATCGTTTACTGTTCTCTTTAAATTATCATTCTATTATTAAGAGAAATATATTAGTATGTGCTTTAATTTATATGTGTTAGCCTATGTGAATCAATTATATCTTATGTTCAAGTTGTAGTTTGCGCATGTAAAACTTAATTTCTTAAAGCAGATTTTGATGGGTTTTATTTTTTGGTTATTGACAGTTATACTTTCTGATTTAAATGAATGGGTATAAATGAATATTTTTTTGGTTAAGTCTTACTGTTCTTGTTTAACAAAGGTTAGTGAGGTCATTTTGTAGCACATCACAGAGACCAATAGCACATTCTTATGAACATGTGAATAGGCATGTTATAGTTGGGTGATTAAAGTCCATGCTGTAAACTGCTGATACATTTTCAACATAGATTGAGCTTTTCAGACTTTACATTACTAATTGCTTCACAAACAGCTGAAATGATTTATTGTTATTGGCTATCATCATCATCAAACATTTTCCACAATGGTAGGTTAATCTTCATGGGTACAGAATAATGCATGTGCTTGGCCATCTTACAAATCTATGTCTAAGATTCATAAGGCTGTCTCTCTGCATGAATCTCTGAATAAATCCTGTGTGCTGATTATTTACACCATAGGTATTATAGCCATTAATTAACTTTGATAGTATTTCAGGATTTTAACTTTTTGAGGGGAGGTTAACAACAATGTGATGTTTTATTATAGACACACATGAGGAAGCTCGACTCAGCTTGGCTTGCTGACAGATGAGGACGGTGATTGCCCGTCATACACCTAAAGAAAGAACAGGTTTGTTTGCAATTATTTTAAACACATACTGTCAACATTATGTCATTGATCTATTACACTGCCATTGTCATTGATCTAGTGTCCTGCACTATACTAAAATAATGTTTTGTTTTGTAAATGTATCTGATCAAGGGGCATTAAAGACACAACTATAGTGAACGTGATGAAGAAAAATTATTTGGAACAAAGAGGCTGGAGAAAAAACTGATATGAAGATTTCAGAAATTGATGCAGCACCGCAAGTACCATCACCACCAATGACTATGGCAGGATCCTTAAGAACACCATCAAGATGCACAGATGCTGTACATTCCAGTACACCTATGAACATTTACAGTCCTTGTTCAAGTGCAGTCGGAGATCAAGACAACTTATTGCAACTCGTCATGTCTTTGTAAGAATTCAAGACATCACTAAATTTGTAATGGCTTAATGCAGCTAGAAAGTAAAGATCAACTAGAGAATATCAGCAGTGTCTAACCCACTGTTGTATTTACACAAGTTGCATGAGAATAAGCAACAGGTTGATTTATACTAATTTGTTATTTTTCTTTTTTAGCACGACTGAAAAAAAGTTTTAAAATCATGTGACGTCATAAAGCAGCAACTGTGCCTGATTCTCACAAATCAGCAAAACCAAAACAGACGTGATGAAATTCCAGATGTAAACACATTTGACCTTTCTTTGTCCAAATTGATTTGGAAAAACTTGAAAATCAACTAAACGAGCAGCCCGAACAAATGAAGAAACTGGTAAGTTTCTTGCTTATTTCTAAGTGTTTTATGTTTATTTATTTATTTATATGTTTTTTTGCTTCGTAGGTAGCCTACTTTGGAATCATTGGTGTTTTCCACTAAGCAGTTTGGTGTGTCCCGGGAAAGCTTTTGGCTCACTTTTTGGCTGAACAAATTAACTGGAGCAGGGCAAACCAAAATGTGGCCTTTCATGCACTCTCCCTTACGACTGTCTAGTCAGTAAGTTGGTTTTAAATATACATTTCAGTACAATTAGGGGCTGTTCCATCTGTATATTTCTTTGAATCATTAATCAAACGAACAAAACATCTATATATAGTCCCATTTAGGTTGTACTTATATGAGAGCAAGCATCTTTCTTTTTTCATTTGTACTTTTTCACTACTAATTGTTTGTTTATCTTTTAATCACAGATGTAGTGAGGAGAAATGTCCATACCACATCACTGATAAAGAAGTGGAAAAATGCATTACAAGGTGGCTACAACGTAGCCCTGACAGGGCTGGAGGAAGGAGGGAAGAAGAGAAAGCTAATGTGTCAAATGTCTACATCAATAATTTATTTTTTAAACAACATTTTAAGTGTATTAAGATGTTCCCTGATACTTGGGTAATTTGTTTCTTTTATTTGCAATTTATATATATATATATATATATATATATATATATATATATATATATATATATATATATATATATATATATATATAAAATGACAATATGCTAAATTCTGAAAAAGCATCTTAATACATTTTTAATTAACATAATATAATAAAAATATTAATAAAAAATTGCACAAGACATATAAAGATATACAAGTCAAATTTTATATATATATATATATATATATATATATATATATATATATATATATATATATATATATATAATCATCTCACTCATTTAAATGTATTATGTTTTATTTATTAAAAATGTTTCTTAAGAATTCTGCAGTTCTTTTTACAATTTTGACTTGTATATTTTACATATTGTCATGGGTATTTGTAAGATGTTTCTTACATATGCTAAATATGCTAAATTCTGAAAAAGCATCTTAATACATTTTTAATTAACATAATATAATAAAAATATTAATAACAAATTGCACAAGACATATAAAGATATACAAGTCAAATTATATATATATATATATATATATATATATATATATATATATATATATATATATATATATATATATATAATCATCTCACTCATTTAAATGTATTATTATGTTTTATTTATTACATTTATTAAAAATGTTTCTTAAGAATTCTGCAGTTCTTTTTACATTTTTGACTTGTATATTTTACATATTGTCATGGGTATTTGTAAGATGTTTCTTGCTATATCTTAAATTGGTTTCTATATTCAGGTTTATATAAAATTAAGCTGTTTTAAGATGTGTTTTGTACAATTTATAATTCAAGTCTATTGGGAAAACAGGGTTGTTTTAAAAACTTCTGTGTATGTGTGCAATTTCAGATTTTGTCTTTAAATCTTCCTGTGTGTCTTTATTGTGTAGTTTTATTATTACTTGTGCACTACAAAATATTTTATTCAAGTTTAGTATTATTTGTTTATTGCAATCAATAAATGTTTATTATTATTTATTTTGTCCTTTGTTTGATAATTTTTGTTATTGGATATGTATGCTGTTTGCATTTTATTCAAAGGTTGAACGCAGTGCCTACACTTTGCCTTTACATTATAGCCTGCGTTTGCTGGTATATAAATGCAAATGGTTGTAATACCATGTATCAAGTACCAATATAATACCAAAAGGTTTTATATCAAGGTATATTGAGTTGCGCCAGCTCCGGGCTGCAGCGCACATTACTCACGGGCCGATTCTGGCTCGGATGCGGCAGCGAATCTAGCTGGAACTGGCCCAAGTGTATTTTACTATCTAGGGTGGCTCTTAAAGTGACAGCGCGTATATTCCAACTGCTTATTATTATATTAAGCAAACAAAATCAAATCAAAACCAAAATAATAGTAATAAATCGTTCATTTTGAACTGAAGGTGTATACAGTGGAACACTTATTACTAAAGTAAGATCCTTTACTGGCAGTTTTAATATCATATTTATCCATGACCAGCCAAGGTACTAGCACAAAACATGTAATTATGCAAGTATAGATTTTGAAATGAATTACAACAAATACTAAGATTTATATCTCAAGGCAACTAGTAATTCAGATTGATTGCTCTAATTGCCCTGCTGAAAAAAAAAAAAAAAAAAAAAACAGCATATGCTGGGAAGGTATATGTTTTGATGCTGGTATGCTGGTCTTGCTTGTTTTAATGCTGGTTTTGCTGGTCTTAATGTTGGTTTTGCTGGTCTCAATGCTGGTCCTAATGCTGGTTTCAATGTTGGTCTTGCTGGTCTCAATGCTGGTCAGGAGCAGCACTTAGACCAGCAAAACCAGCACTGAAACCAGCAAGACCAGCATTGAGACAAGCAAAACCAGCATTGAGACCAGCATCAAAACATACCTTACCAGCTTACGCTGTTTTTTCAGCAGGGTGTTGTGAATAATTTATGGGATATTCTAAGGTTATTAAAATTGATAGTGTTAGGTAGTCTCAGATGTGCTGTAATTGTTATATATTTAATATAATTGTTTCCTTTTCATGTGATTAATTTGACTTAGTGTTTGTGTTTTTTTTTTTTTTTTTTTTTACAGATACACTACCTCGTTTTTGTACTTTAGTGAAGAACCGCAAGAAAATGAATGTTTTGGTAAAATGTATGTCTTTTTTTGCCATGTGTGTTTACTCCGATAACATTTTATTTATTAGTACTAATTTCCAGTTGTATTTTTTTGGTTCATTTAACTTCTGTAGTTTCAGACCATTCAGACAAGAAATGTTCAGTCAGCAGAACTTAAAAAAACAGAGCCATGTGTGTTTGCTCGGATAACATCTAATTTCTTAGTACTAATTTCCTTTTGTATTTTCTTCTTCTCTCAACTTCTGTCATTTTTGGCCATCCAGACAAGAAATGTTCAGTTAACACAACTTTTGCTCTGGTAACATATAATTTCTTAGTACTAATTTCCTTTTGTATTTTCTTCTTCTCTCAACTTCTGTCATTTTTGGCCATCCAGACAAGAAATGTTCAGTTAACACAACTTTTGCTCTGGTAACATATAATTTCTTAGTACTAATTTCCTTTTGTATTTTCTTGTTCACTCAACTTCTGTCATTTCAGGCCATCCAGACAAGAAATGTTCAGTTAACACAACTTTTGCTCTGGTAACATATAATTTCTTAGTACTAATTTCCTTTTGTTTTTTCTTGTTCACTCAACTTCTGTCATTTCAGTCCTGCAGACAAGAAATGTTCAGTTTGCACAACTTAAAAATATTTGTTGTGCTGCAGGTGCAGGTTTCCAGAAAACTACTAATGTTAAGTTGACTCAACTAGACATTTTTTGTTTCACTGACAAATTATTTTCAGTCAGTGTAGCTGATGTTTTCAAAAGTTGAGTAAACAAGAAAAAACAGAAGGAAATTAGTACTAAGATTTTTTTTGTTGAACTGGCTTAAAATTTTTTACAGTGTGTTATGCTAATGTCCTGATTTAACTTCCACAAACCGGGATTGAAGCATCTTCTTTTATATTTGTTCTGACACGCAGCTGTGCTGATGAAGTAAAGCTGAAGTAAAACTCTGTAATTAATTACACACATATTCTGTTTTAAAATACTTTAAACATGTGAAACTAACTCTTAAATCACATTTGATGATGATTGCTGATCCTAGCGAACAGAACAGACCTTTTATTCCCGGTTGCTCTGCGTATGTCTGCTTGGTCTTGTTGACATATACACGTGACTACCGGAACATGTTAATGCGCGCAGCTGTCAATCAATTCGGTGGGCGGGGGGATCGCACACCTACGTAATGGTGCGATCGATTTGAAAACAGCTCCAATTGGCCGACCCTTTTTTTTGTAGTTAAATTGTAAAAAAAGGGCTGGGTGTGTTCATATCACCCCAGTATGACGGTCTATACACTATACCAACACACAGATCTGTCCAAACAGCTTGAAAAGTAGATTTTTTACCATAGGTGCCCTTTAAATAAAAACAAAATCCTAAAATGTATTTATTGTGACTTAATTTATTATTAATAAATTATGAATTATCCATAAATAATTAAAAAGTAAAAATAAAAAAGTAAACATTTTTAATAAATATAAACAAATAATAAAATTGTTAATTATTACTTAACTTGCTGTTGATAAATTATAAATTACATGTAAACCAAACAAAAGTGGGCCCAGGACAGAGCCCTGCAGAACAAAAATAAGTTTTACTGCCTGAGCTATATTATTTGCTGGAGTAAATTTAATTATTACCCGTAAATTATAAAAATAGATGAAAATAATAAAAATAGTAAAGTATAAAACCAAACCTTAAAATAAATCATTACATAATTTATTAATAATAAATTATAAATCACCTGTAAATAATCGAAAACAGTAAAAATAAAATGATAAAAAATATTCTTAAAATTACTTAATTATTAACAAAATGTATATAAAAACAAGTCCTAAAATTAATCAATTATTACCTAATTTATTATTAATAAATCATGAATTATCCATAAAATAACAAATTGTAAAAATAAAATTAAATAAAAACCAATCTTAAAATTAATTATTAGTTCATTTATAATAAAACAATTATGAATTACCCGTAAATAATAAAAAACAGTGCAAGTAAAATAATAAACATTTTAAATATAAAAGTTGTATTATAGTCTTAATATTTATTAGCAGACACATTTTATTATCCTGTTGTCATTTTTATTATCAACACAATTTGTTTATTCCTATTAAATAAAATATTTTTAAAAAGAACAAAAGGATAATATATTAAAAGCATAATTACTGAAACAATTAATTACAATAATACATAAAAATATGTACTCAAACACACTGTAGCACTAAAATCTAAATAAACTCTAAACCAAAACAGTAAAAGTAACCTACAAGACCTTTTTCTCTCTGTTCTCAGTCTCAGGAATGAGTCAGCAGTACTCGTGGCGAACATTCAGTGAGCATCTGACTTATGTTACACATTCAATGGTGTGACAATATGGTAATACAAATTAGCCGGCTTCTCGAATTTCCTGACCAGATGAACCGATCACCGCAGCAGGGCCACCCAGAGCTTTTCCTCAGGCTGCTGGTCAGGTTGACCACCTCACGACCATCTGTGTGTGCATGTGTGTGTGCGCGCTTTGAGTTATCAGAAATATCCAGCCACCGGCCTCCTTCCCCCGTATCCCACAAGACCCCACGCTGTCACAACAGACATTTAGCAGCTTTCACGCTAAAGGGCCACGGGGGGCTTCCTTCCTTCCTTCTCCACTTCCTCCCTCTGTTTTCCGCTTTCCCGCTGTCTGCTCTACTGTTGACAAAACTATTGATATTTGGTCCCACTTTATAGCCTATTACCTGGGCTTTAACTACTATGAAGTTAAATGAATCCGTTTGTACAACACACTTAAACAATGTAAAAATGTCTATTTCAATTTTAAATAAATCAGTTTTATGCAGTCTGATATGTCGAGGAAACACAACTACTTTATGTATTGTCAGAAAATCGGCTAATCCGTACAAATATATGATTTCATTTGTATGAAATAATCAAACGAAAGTGGGTCTAAGACAGAGCGCTGCAGAACAAAAAAGTCTCCGAAAACTGCTTGAGCTATACAAATTGCTTTGGTAAATTTAATCATTAGTAAACAAAATCCTGTGGCTACTAAAAAAAGACATTTGGAGTCACTGAAATAAAACTTTAAATAAAAACAATTTCTAAAATTAATTTATTATTACTTAATTTATCATTAATAAATTATGAATTACCTGTTAATAATAATAATAAAAATAATAATAATATAAAATTTTTTTAAAAAACATCTGAAATTTATATTTTTTTTAAAGGAGGCAAATGCTACCCCTAACCCCGATGGGGGAAAGGCAAATCGTACATTGTAAAAAAACAAACAAAAAAATCTGTTATTTTACTTTATTTTCCGGCAGCTAGGGTGCTGGAAAGAAAGGTAAAATAATGGCCAATAAATTACAGACATTTACCGTAAAATAACGAACATTAAATTACAGAAATTTATGATACATTTCTGTTATTTACCGTCTTTTATTTTACCGTAAATGTCTGTAATTTATAGGTTATTTTTATTTTTTTCCAGCACTCTAGCTGCCGGAAAAAAAAAAGTAAATTAATTTTTTTATTTTTACTTCTTTTTTTACAGTGTACTAATATGTACAAATAAGATTGTATGAGTTGATACGAAATTGGGAATTTAATTAAAAATTGTTGGTAAAATTTGTTGGTAATTTGGGTGGAATACTCAATTAACCCACACTTCTTTTTTTTCAGTAGGTGAAAAAGAAGTAAAACAGTGGCCGTTAAATTAAAGAAATTTACCGTAAAATAATGGACCGTAAACTACAGAAATTTCCTTAAATTTGGATAATCTGTAAATTTCTATAATTTAAAGTCTGTTATTTTACAGTAAATGTCTGTAATTTAACAACCGTTATTTTACTTTTTTTTGGCACCCCAGCTGCTAGAAATAAAAACGTAAAATAACGGATTTTTTTACAGTGTACCCACACATAAAAGTGAACTGTTTGCTCGAGTCTCAAAAAATTCCGTGCCCACCGCCAGCCGAAATCATGTTGCGTGTACCCAAAGCAAACCTCCGCAAACACATCAATGACGTCACATTCGAGTTCAATAACAGTAAGCTGACTGGCTACTGGATGTTGGTCTCAGTTGTAATACCGTAAAATACACATGGACTAGTGAAATAAAGAACTACAACACCACGAAAACCAAGCAGCAACAACAAAAAAGAACTTAAATGAGCATTAGATGTAGCAATACATGGACATCGAAAAAAGACTAAGAACAGCGAATATAAGACTTAAGGCCTAAAATTTAGATTCTTAAGACCCCGCAGAAACCCTGTATTATAATGCAAAAAATAAAAAAAATTAAAGTTCCAATTTTTTGTTTTATTAAACCCAGTGAAAAGTCAGAACAACTGGCTTGACAGTACCAGTATATATATATAAAAAAAACTACAAAAACAAATAATAAATAAAAAAACTCAACACTGGTCAAGGCAAACACAGAAATGAAGACATGGAGAAATAATGTAATTTTAATAAATTTTTGGTAATACTTGAAAAAATTACAAGTAGCAATATTTATTAAGGTATCATATTAAAGAACTAAAAATTCCAGTCTGCTCTGCTACATTTTGCAGGATGCCCCCCGAAACACCACTCTTTAACTTCATTTCACAGCTAATTATAGACAAACAGCAGACAGCACGAGAGGTGAATCTCACAATGGCTCTTAAGAGGGAGGAAAACAAAGACTAAAGGGGCAAGATGCAAAAATAGAAAATGCCAGGAAGCATTAAAGATGTTGTGGGGGATAATTATAGTTCAGGGCCATTTTATCTTTTTGGATGGATGCTAAGAAAACAGGAAGTAGGGCAGAGGTGCAGCTAAATGGGCAGCCCAATAGAGCGAGAGACATTCCCACAGCGGCGCTGGAAAAACACACAGGTTCAGAGCGGATCAGAGCATCTGAGGAAACTCAAACACAGTATGGGAATAACACCGAGGCGCTTTCTCAGGCCGTCTTTGTTTACTGGCGCACAGAAGTGACATCACACAAGCTTTTGATGTTCAAGTGCATTTTAAATATCCAATATGTACTGTCTCAATATAGTTTCTGTGTGCATTAAGACACTTCTGTTGTTGTTTGTTTTCCTTTAATACATTAAAAATGATCTGACTTTCTAACACTGGAAAGCTCTTGCTCTTGCTTTCTCTCTTAAATTTTAAACATATAGTGGATATGTTTTACAAGATTTGCAGTGGAAGATCTTGCATGGCATTATTGGAGTTGGTGCTTTTATTTCCATTTTAAATCTGCAAGAAAAAGATAGTTGTGCTTTTTGTGGTCAGATTGACACAGTTTTTCAATGTTTTTTTTTATATTGTGAAAGATTGCAACCAATGTTTAGTGTTTATAAGAGATTTTTGATGATTTTAATGAAGATTTTAGCATGCCTGTATTTATTTACAACTTTAAGGTGTCTAAAACAAAGGAAAAAAATAGGATTTTTGTTCAATTTTACTCTTGGGCAGGCAAGAAATATACATTAACACAAGTAGAAAACAGAAAAAAAAAAATTGGTATTAAGAGTAATACAGGTCATGTTTTTAAAGGGTTGGAAAAAAAGCAACTAGACATGATTTTGACTATTTTTGCATAAAATATAAATTGGATTTTAAAATGTGTGTGGAGAAGTATTATGTTAAGTTGAAAATAACCTGTTAAAGTTTGGCAATAGTATAAGATTATAGCATTTGCTAATTATTTTAAATAAATGCTAACGTAAAATTAAGGTTAACGATTTCTGGTTATACACTACCTGACAAAAGTCTTGTTCTCAAACCCAGTTGCAAGAGCAACAAATAATAACTTGACTTCTAGTTGATCATTTGGAAAAGTTCTGCAGAAGACCTATTGGAACCAACATGGAGCCAAGACTCTCACAGTAATCAGTCAAGTTTGGTGAAGGAAAAGTCATGGTTTGGGGTTACAATCAGTATGGGGGCATGCAAGAGATCTGCAGAGTGGATGGCAACATCAACAGCCTGAGGTATCAAGACATTTGTGCTGCCCATTACATTACAAACCACAGGTGAGGGCTAATTGTTCAGCAGGTCAGCACTCCTCATACTTCAGATTCCACATCAAAGTTCCTGCAAGCAAAGAAGGTGCTCCAGGATTGGCCAGCCCAGTCACCAGATATGAACATTATTGAGCATCCCTGGGGTAAGATGATGAAGGAGGCATTTCAGAATCCAAAGAATCTTGACGAATTCTGGGAGTCCTGCAAGAACGCTTTCTTTGCTATTCCAGATGACTTTATTAATACGTGATTTGAGTCATTGCAGAGATGTATGGATGCAGTCCTCCAAACACATGAGAGTCATACACAATATTAATTCTTTTTCCACTGCACCATGACTTTATTTTCTATACTGTACATAATTTCTGTTAAGTGTTAAAAGACTTTTGTCTGAGCAAAGTCAGACCTTACTGTCCTAATTAAATAATTAAAAATCAAGGCATGATCATATTTTATTTTGGTGAAATAAGTGTAATTTAGAGGCCTTTGCCTTTCATATAAGCCACTTCTGATACCAAATGATCAACTAGAAGTCAAGTTATTGATTGATGTTTCTATATATGTGTGTGTGTGTGTGTGTGTGTGTGTGTGTGTGTGTGTATACACACATTTATATACAAACATCTGCCAACATTCTCAGAAAAATCAACTCAACTTAATTGTACAAACAAACTCTCAAACTGTATTTGATCTTGTTTTGACCATAACCAATGTTTTTTGATTTAAGGATCTCTAAATATTTAATATATATAAGACATTGATCTATTTTCCAGTGTATGCAATGTGAAAAATGACAAACATCAGTGCAAATACTATCAATTTAACTTAATTTACCAAAATTAAGTTCCATTTAAAATAAAGACCTAACTTCGGAGGGCAAAGTTATACTAAAGATCTGTAGAAACAGTTTATATATCTTTTACCAGCAACAAAATCAACTGCATCAGAGAAGGGAAAGTATTCTTAACCATTACCCAGAGTTTAATGATAACATTAAAGCACAATAAAATACTTAAATGTCTGTGCATAATACAAAGCTCTATCCTAAATGTGTTATCTAGTCACTGTAAACTCATGACTGCAAAGGTATAAAGTCTATTAAAGGTAATTGATCAAATATATGCATTCCCAATCAATGCTAAACATACAGACGAACAAAACTTAAAATTACAAGATGATGAATATGCATATACAGAAATAAATGCAAACACATGGTATTCGGAAAAGGCCTACAAATTATGTGCAATTCTGATTAAATGATGGTATTAAAATGAAATGATAGAGTATGAATGACTTACCATGGTGTGCCGTATATTCGAAAGCCCTTGACGGTGACGTCAGAGTCCTGCAGGTAAACACAGTTCGTCAGCAGTGACTGAACATTGTCAAAGTCCTCGGGTTTCAACTTGGACACGGAGGGAAAGCGATAGTAATCCTGCTTGACCAGCTCCGTCATGAAGTCCTTATCGAAGGTCAGCTCGTGATTTCCTGCGATCACCACTTTAAACTCGTACGGGAGGCTGCCTGCAACACAACACAGATTCACGCATGTTAAAACAGGTTGACCAATCAGCACTATTGTTTGAACAAATAATATAACAGAATATAATTAATAATAATTAATAATAATAATTAATAATTTGCATAAAACCCCTCTAAATTGTCATTAATTATAACAGTTAAAAGGATAAAAATAATTTGATGACGTTAATTCAAGCATGTTAAAACAGAAAATTTACACTGGTTGACCAATCAGCACCTTTTATTTAACAAATATAATAAAAAGAAAATACAATAATAGAATATACTGAAGATATAATAAAAGTATAATGAAAATATAATAGAATATAAATAAAATATAGGGCGACACGGTGGCACAGTAGGTAGTGCTTTCGCCTCACAGCAAGAAGGTCGCTGGTTAGAGCCTCAGCTGGGTCAGTTGGCATTTCTGTGTGGAGTTTGCATGTTAAAAATAAATAACATGCATAAAAACATATGCTGGATAAGTTGGCGGTTCATTCCGCTGTGGTGACCCTGGATAAATAAAGGGACTGGCATTTATAATAATAGTCATATGATGACATTAATTCAAGCATGTTAAAACAGAACATCAACTCGTTGAGGCCATTTCTTTTTTTATTATTAATATGTTTGGATTAAATAGGTTGATTGGATGATATGATTATTATTATTATCATTATTAATATTATTAAAGTTTACATTTGATAATTACTGTATTCAGGTTTGAGCTTTTTATTTGTATACTATTCATGTTGGAGGATGTTATTGTTTTAATTTTGTGAATGAAGACTTTTATTCTGTCGAAATCTGGATTTAAGGCAGCCAGGTAGTAGGTGGGGTATTAAGGGAAGAGGAATCAATTTTCAGACTGTGAGTTTGTATGTGGTGACGGGTGCTACTGAGGAGCAATAGAACTATTTCACTGACTTGATTGCACAAGATGCTAGAAAATAAAGATGAGAAAAGGATTCACAAGTCATTGTTTACCCTTACCGCGATAGCGGCTTAAAGCAAAAATGCCACTAAAACCCTGATTGACGAATTAGCTCTTTTTTATTTATTTAACACATATAATATAATATAATATAATATAATATAATATAATATAATATAATATAATATAATATAATATAATAATCACTATAAAAAAATCCACCAAATTGTAATTTTTTGTAACTGTTTATGCACTAAAAATAAAACTTATAAAATAAAAACTTATAAAATAAGTCATTTGATAATATTAATTTAAGCACGTTAAAACAGAGCATTAACCCTGATTGATGATAGAATAGAATATAATTTAATATAATATAATGTTTGGCATTTCTAGAACAAAATTCAAAGAACAAAAATAGAATATTTTTATAGAATCAAAAAGTTAAAACAGAACATTAATCCTGATTGACCAATCAGCACTTTTTATTTAAGAAATAATGTAGAATAAAATTAATTTGATGGCATATTAACAACACAAATTTATCGTTATTTTTAAAGTTTTGCTTTTAGAAAGCTGTGTTTTACTTATTTAATATGATTGCTTATTCTTTTAAACACTTATAAATGATAATTAAACATTATTTCATCATATGTCGAGTTATTTGAATCATTAAAATACACTTTTCTTGCATTTAATATGCTTTCTACATTATACTTTTTTTGCAAATGTTACTTTATGAGAATTATTTATTGGGTTGGGGATTTTAAAATAATAATTTATAATAGTCAAAATAAATAAACAAGTTCACATTAATATTAATATACAACTGAATTTATGTAAAGAAGAACATATATTGGTTATTATAAGGTATATTAAAATTTATTTATTTTTTACAATTTATATTTTCACAAAAAAAAAAACATGTCTGCGTAATATTTCACTGCAAAAATGGATTTTAGAAATGTATGGATCTCTAGATGTCAGAATATAACATTCATTAAACGAACGCACAAGGTTTTGAAGAACTCTGACAACACGTAAGGTCTTCTTGTCAATGGAATCCACATCTGGTTAGAAAACGGTGCGAATTTATTTTAAAAAATGCTCCGTTGAGGTTCATGTGAGGTTATTGTGATCTTGAGGAAAAGTCAGATAATGAAAAACAGGACTCTGCAAGCAGAAACAGGCCATTACAACAAAACATATCTTTACCTCTCGATTCAGGCTACTGTACGCTTTAGTCTCAGATGTATTTTCAAAAGGGGTTTTCAGAACAACTTTGGCTGGTTATTGACCTTAAGTTAAAAAAAAAAAAAAACATTATAAAAAATATTTAAAAACCCTTCACTATTTTAGTATTTAATTATCATTAACTTACACTGTAAACGATTTCTGTTGTTTTCACGGTATTATACTGCATTTCTCAACAGTTGTTTACTGTATAAGCTGTGCACAGTGTGTTACTGTATATATTGCTGTTTCCACAGCATAATAATGTATTCTCAACATTTCCATACTGTGAACATGATTAACAGTATGCTACTGCAGATTTTACAATGAATTTTGGGAAAAAATCAGTTACTGTGCATCTAAATACAGTACTGCAAATGACCATGAAAAACTCTACACACACTTTATATTATTATTATGTTTATTTTTTTTGACAAAGTATTTTGTGAAGAAAAATAAAATAACCAGTTTCTTCAGACTGTTCAGTGCATAAAACTGTCCCCTGGTTTTCCATATTTGGGTGTACTACACCTTAATTTTATAAGGTTAACATGAAAATATTAAATCATTTTTAATCAACATAACTTTGTGCCTAACCAAAACGTAAACTGGAACAAAAGTAATTGATTCATGAAACCAAAGTTAGCTTAAATGTCATAATGACCAGCCTGCTTTAGACGGATTCATGAGGTTAGGGCACCCGTCATCACCATGGAGGTCACATATCTCCGCATTTTCAAAACAATATTTTAAAATACCCACCATCTCTATAAATAAACCACAGACTTGAGTTTAAAACAACTACATTCCCGCATGAAAAACGGTTAAAACTACATTTCATAACACATTCATTATAGAGCCATCTAAGACCGGGGCAAGTCTCACATGTCTAGCCGATTATAACCTCGTTTCGCCGGATACATGAGTGATGATGGACACCCTGGAGGTCAGAATCTCCGATATCGGCAAAGCACGCTTACAATTTACACATGATATCTATAAATAAACCACAGATTTAAGTTTGTAAGAACTACATTCTCGCATGAAACACGGTTAAAATTTCATTTCGTGACATATTAAACGCAATATTTATAATATTAGCTGGGCTTTCTCATCCGCCATTACCATTTGCTTGTTGATGTGAAAGGAATTCTGGGAGAAAAAAATATTAATTCTCAAAACACTTCAAACGAACTTTATTCGTATTGTCAAGTTCAGATATATGTAATAATTTCGCTGGTAAAGTGAATAAAAAACAATGTTACTATATTGTAATCAATATCACGTTTGCACTGGTTCGGTTCAGCACTCGAGCGACTCTGAATCGTATTGAACCGTTTGCTCGGGAATTATTTGATCACACGTGTTCACAAGCACATTCAGCAATATGCACTTAGTGTATAATTAGTGTATAAATGCGTGTGGCCAAGCAGTATAACGAAATAGTAATGAATCATATACAAAAAGGGATCTGTTTTAGGCGGATTCGATTCTTTACTGTTCACTAAGGAGCCGATTCATAGAACCGAACGGACACGACTCGACATGCAGGCAACGGCTCTCCTAATTTGAAATTCACCTGTCGTCTTTCATCCAGCGAATTCATCCTCGGTAAGTGTTTTAAAGTCAAATTCTGTCCGTTAAAGGATTGTTTTATAAGTATTTCTGTGTATTGTGTGTGTAATTTAAAAGAATTAACCAAGTGACATTAGTTGTAGGTTCTTATGTTATGTCACGCTATCCGTTAACAAACGGTATTTTAAACAAGAAATAACAGACGCCAGGCGGTCATTGTAGTGTTTGCGAGGTATTAGATACAGTAAGTTAAGTTTATCTTGAGTGAGTTTTTGACCATACGTTAAGTTACCTGAAAAACATAACTTCAACTTATTGTAACTGCATTAATGAATTCTCTATTTCAGCACAACACTGAGATGAAGGCGAAGTCACCATGAAAAGTTAAACGTTTACCGTTAAGGTAAGCTCTGGTCTTCACATAAGCCCCTTTCACACATACAGACCTTTCCGGAAAATTACCGGCAATTTTCCGGAAAGGTTGTATGTGTGAACAGGTCCTTTTTGAAAATACCGGTAAATTCGTTCTGGCTATTTTCCGGAAAGAGAAGTTGTAACATTACCGGCAATTTGCCGGAATGCTGCGCTGTGTGAACGCAGAAGGAATATTTCCGGAATAAGCGCGTGCACGTGTAGAACGTGCTGACGTAAGACTTCTGCTTTAGCCAATCACAACAGTCAGACGCATTTACGTCCGCGCGGTTTGTGAGAATAAAAGCCTTTGAATATTTTTCCAGACGCATTTAGCTGCTAGAAGTTAGTCAGATAACGTTTATATGTTCTCCTTAATGCCAACTGTGCAAATAATCATCGATAAGATGCTTATGATAAGCCGTTGTTTGTTTACCTTCAAGCTTTGCGTGTGCCCATGAAACAGCCTGTGAGCGGCAGCACACGCACATATTATGAACATTTCGACATGCGAATATGATCCTGTGAAAGTTGTTCACAATATTGATCATCAAAAGAGTTTGTAATTTAGTCAAATGTTTACAAATACAAGCGCAGCCGTTTAAAGCTCATTTGTGGTGAATGATGTCAGAATTTACCGGTATTTTGGAATGGATGTGTGAATGCTCTTTTCCGGAAAATTTCCGTAACGTCCTCGCCTGTGTGAACAGCGCTTTTTTGAACATACCGGTAAAGTCGTTCCGTAAATTTTCCGGATATTTTCCGGTATCACTGTGTGAAAGGGGCTATAGTCATTAGCCCCTTTCACACAGTGATACCGGTAAATATCCGGAAAATTTCCGGAACGACTTTACCGGTATATTCAAAAAAGCGCTGTTCACACAGGCGAGGACGTTACGGAATTTTTCCGGAAAAGAGCATTCACACATCCATTCCAAAATACCGGTAAATTCTGACATCATTCACCACAAATGAGCTTTAAACGGCTGCGCTTGTATTTGTAAACATTTGACTAAATTACAAACTCTGTGGATGATCAATATTGTGAACAGCTTTCGCAGGATCACTTTCGCATTTCGAGATGTTCATAATATGTGCGTGTGCAGGCGCTCACAGGCTGTTTCATGGGCACACGCAAAGCTTGAAGGTAAACAAACAACGGCTTATCATAAGCATCTCATCGATGATCATTTACACAGTTGGCATTAAGAAGAACATATAAACGTGATTTGACTAACTTCTAGCAGCTAAATGTGTCTGGGAAAATATTCAAAGGCTTTTATTCTCATAAACCGCGCGGACGTAAATGCGTCTGACTGTTCTGATTGGCTAAAGCAGACGTCTTACGTCAGCACGTTCTAGACGTGCACACGCTTATTCCGGAAATCTTCCTTCTGCGTTCACACAGCGCAGCATTCCGGCAAATTGCCGGTAATGTTACAACTTCTCTTTCCGGAAAATAGCCAGAACGAATTTACCGGTATTTTCAAAAAGGACCTGTTCACACATACAACCTTTCCGGAAAATTGCCGGTAATTTTCCGGAAAGGTCTGTATGTGTGAAAGGGGCTATTATGACTAAGCTATCATTATGGTAAAATTTTTCAACTGTAAGTTAGTTATTTAAACTAAACTCATAATGAAATGAGTCTTAACTGTTTTATTAAATGGAGCTGAAAATTAAATGCAGTTGAATTATTTTAAGCTAACGTTAATATTAACAAAATACATATTAATTGTCTATTTCTCAATGTTAATGAGCTTGATGTTCAGGTGTACCTGAGGTGAGTGTACGTTCTGAGTACACAGATATAAGCCAAAGTCATATCCATCCTAATCTAAGAGAAATTGATGGGGTCAGGGAATGATTTGTGTACAAATGTATTTTAACCCCATACAGATTGGTATGGTTTTACCATAGATTTAGATTAATTAATGTTAAGTCTTATTTTACTCTTATTATATTTATCTGTTTTTCAGCTACAGTAATTGATGTTGAAAAACTGATGCAACCAATCACTCCTCACTTGATTATTCAAGGTAATGTCGATGTCTTCCTCATTTTGATTAGATTTTTAAATGTCAAGTTGTTCACAGATTTGTTGTGAGGAGTTTCATGTACAACCTCTTTTTCTTCTTCCAGCAGTTCCTAAGAAAACTTTAAGAAAAAAAAAACATCTGGTGTTAAAACAGCCACGGCTATGCTATTTGCCTACCAAGTGCTTAGTAAATATTAGACAAACATTTTTTTCTATAACTGTTGTCTTTGTGTTTATTAGCAATTTTACTGGGCATATGTGTTTGTTTTTTTTCAAACAGCCTGGAAACTGTAAGTTTAGTTCAATATGTTATTTTATGCTATTCATTTTTGTCTTAACATGGATTGCATGTTGAAGCTATCGTTTTATAGTGGGAAAATGTAAAAGAGAATCACTGAATACAATGGCATAATGATTCTGCTTGTTCAAAGAAGGTACTTGATTTAGTTTTCCTCAAGCGACACATCAGTTTTTATGACTATTGCTTGACACTTTAATTGAAGGGACAGTTCACCCCAAAATGAAAATAATAGCATCTTTGGCATCCTCCACTTGTTTCAAAATAGTTATATATTTAATTTGTTCCGTTGAACACAAACTCGTATTTTTTTAAAGAAATTTGGTTTAAACATGGATGTCAATAGTTACTGGTTACTAACATTCTTCAAAATATCTGCTTTTGTGTTTAACAGAAATTCAAACTAGTTTAAAACACGTGAAGTAAATAGTGGCAAAATAGTAAACTATTCCTTTAAATATTTTATTCTGAGACTTATTTATATGTGTCTTGTCTTTTGTCATATTGTCCTTCTAGCCCAGATTGTGATGAACCTGGAATGCGACACCAGTTACTCTTAAGACAAGAACCGAATAAAGCACAGATGTGGAGGTATTTGCAGCCAAACTAACTGGAGGGAAGGAACCTTTAGGTAAAAGCACCTGCTTTATTTAGATCTGAAGTATTTTATTTGACATAGAGATTTATTGTTTTAATTCTAATTTAAAGCAAACAAGGTTGAGCACCCCTGGTCTAAAAGCTCAAAAATGCTGTTTCCGTGATAAGGTTAAATGTAGTTGATAAATAGATTCATTAGGATCAATGCTTAAAGTAAACATTTTCTTCTCTCTGTAGACCTAACATGTTTACTATCCCTCACATTTTAATAAATTGTTTCTGTTTTTGTTTCTTACAGTGTGGGTGAACATACTACCTGGATGTCCAACAAAGGCTGCACAAGAGCTCATTTGATAGCACACATTCTGTCCTGTCTACATCTCTGATGACCTGGAAGTGCTTCGACATCAGTGAGTAATACATCTTTATATTGTCATGCATACAGGATTTCTGTAAGCTTAGCTTTAATGTTAGTTTCTAATCAGCAGTGACTGTTTTAAAAAATTAAGTATTTAAATTATTCTCAACGTTTTACTGATGCTGTGCACAGTAACGTTATGATGATTTAGTTTGAGGAAATGTCACTAGAGGGTTTGTATAAAAAATAAATAAATAAATAAATTGTATGAAATGACTCGATAAAATGTTTATTTGTCTCGCTGACATGCCATCACTGCTGCATATTAAAATACAGTAATACGAATTGACAGCAGAATATTACCACAAACATTTCATGAAGTAGGCTAGACTGCTCTTTAGTTCTCTACTCAACTTTAACACATTTCCTCGTGTCGCTGAGCCTCTCTGCAGATTTTGCCAAAAATGAATGCTTAGTGATTACTTTGTTTTATGCAAACCAAATATCAGTAACTCATCATTAGCATTATTTTAAAAAATCACCCACGGCTTTCATGTTCTCTAACGCAATCTTATCTGTAAGTTAGAAGTGGATTTATACGTGTTAAAAGCCTAAAAGTATTTAATTAACATTAGTCACGTTAAATTAGATTATTTTTATTTATTTAATTTTAAATATGTAGCCTCTTAAAGTGAGAATGAACTGCGTTCACCCCTCTTAAATTCGTGGAAGCACTAGTAGTGTGATCATGGAATCAGATATTCGAGCTATACAGAGTCGGACATTAAGTTAAGATGAGACTTTATTTTTTACACACCTGTGTGGACACCTGAATAGCAATCTTCAAGAACAATGCCCGCTGATCTTTTCCCCATTAACGTTAGTGTAATTTCGAATTGACAACAAACTGTATTTCACCAACAAAAACAATTAAAAAAACTGTTATATTTATTATAACTGTTATATATATATATATATATATATATATATATATATATATATATATATATATATATATATATATGTATAAAAAACAACAGTGCAGTGTTTCGTTTCTGAATGAATTAAATGGTTTGAGGGATGATTAGTTTTTACTTCAGTGATTGATTTTGCCTGTCATTTTTGCAGGATCATCAGAAGTGCTGCTGCCCTTTTTCACTGTCCCTTTCCACATCATTTGGCCTTCATCATTTCCTGTCTTGTAGCAGTATTTTCACCTGTTTTTAAAATTGTAATAATTTTTGATGCATTAATTGTTGACTGGTTTTAATGATCAATTGTTTATTAGTGTTCTGTTGCTTTGTTATATTGAATTATTGCTACTGTTTAGCATGGTTTACACAATAAACCTTTATTGTGAAGTTAAAGTTTCAGTTTCTTTATTTTTCTTGTATTTCTTGAACAGTTAAAATAACACTTGTGCAATTTTTGAACATTTTTACCCATTATAAAGTAGCACTATTAAATAAAATAAAATAACATTTAATAACTGTAAAATACTATACAGTAATAATAAAAGTAACGTTAAAATACCGTAGTTCTTCATGGTAAAAATGTACAATAAAATACTGTTTTCAGTTTTGCAGTATGTGTATCACTACTGTAATTGGTGTTACAGTAAAAATCAACAACAGTAAAATGATGTATTACATTTTACAGTAAATGTAATACTAATGGAATTAGTATTACAGTAATGTTACCGTTTTATGAAATACAGCAGCTACTGGATAATTGTTGCCAGTAACTTACTGTTGATTTAACAAGAAATCGTTTACAGTGTAAGTATACAAAAAAATGTATTAAATAAAATACTTTTTACACTGTGAAAAATTCTGGGTTCCACACAATCATTTTGTGTTGGGAAAACAAAGGAATAAAGTTAATTTAGTTTTTACAAATTTAAGTAGATTGAACATAAAACCATTAAGTTGTGCCCAAAAAAAAAACTCAAGAATTGTGTTGTTTCAGCTCAATGTAAATACGTATTTTGAAGCATTTCTTTTGAGTCTATAATACTTTATTTAATTTTTATGGCGCTGCTAAAACAAATAAACAAAAAAGATGTGAAATGCTATACACTGCATTCACAATACTGTAGCAGCTTTTTTATGCAGAATGAATTATATTAATTTAAGTTAACTACATCTACATTATTAGGTTAACTACACCAGATTACCCCAACTACCAGGTTGCGACCCAGTTTCGTGTCCAGAAAAAGTTACTACCTGGCGACAGGAACACAAAATTGCTCTATATATGATCCTGCTTTAAGAGTTACTCCTTAAAGAAACGAAATCCATTCTAAACATTGTTTTCTACAAAGGTACGAACACAGGAGGCGCAACTGGCACCTGTTTGCTTGGCAATGCATTTCAGCTAGCACAGGTTGAGGGGGAAACAAACATCTCTCTCTATTGGGGGAATTTGTTTTAGTTTGTTTATTGTCGTTATTGTTTAGTTAGTTTTAGTTGACCAATAACATCGATTCATGTTACGATTAGGACCCAATCCCAATCCTCCCCTTTAGCCCTGCCACTCGTTTTGCGCATTCACGTGAAGAGGTAGGGGTGTCCCAATTCTTTTTAGCTTAGAGGCGTAGGTATAAGGGAAAGGGCTAGATAGCTCTTGAAACTGAGAATTTTCAGGACCACACTTGAAACCAAGCTTAAAAAAAAAAAAAAAAAACACAATCCTAAAAATTCTGAGGTACACTTAAACTGAAGAGGGGGGTTTCATTACCCTTTAAACACATGGCAATCCAGAACAGCACCAAATATGTATTTAAACCTTCTGTATTTTTTCTGTTTGCTCAAAGCAATGCATTTTTTGTGATACTCGCAGGATGACACAACAGAGGAAGTTTCTCAAACAAAAAGTGCGTCTTCTGTATATGCCAATCCCTAAAAAAACACACACACAGACCGTCTGAATAATGCATCTGGAACATTTAAAATGTAAAGCAAGTTCAGGAACCAAATGCATCCTGATAATTCACCTACCAAAATACAGATGAAACAAGATGTTTTTGGAGACCAAAACATAAAATTAATCACATATCAAAAAAGGAAGTGCACTTTTTATTTAACAAATTATATAGAATAAAAGTAATTTGATGACATTAACAGCCACAAAATTCAAATTTATTGTTTTTTAAATAAGTTTTACATTTGTTTTAGTCATCCAATGATTGCTTATTCTTTTAAACACTTAAAAAACAAATAAATCTATTATTAATGACAATGAAGCATTATTATTATTATTTCATAATTTAATTTCATATGTTGATAGAGTTATTTGAAACATTAAAACACACTTAATATGCTTTATACGTCTATAAAAACACTTTGTTATTATGTTATTTTATGATTGTATACAGGATTATGATTATAAATTATGTAAAGAAAAAAATATATTGATCATTAACTATTTTGTGTCTTAATAAAATTTTATTAATATTTTCACCCAAAATACAAACACTTACATAAAATTTCTCCAGAGCAATGGATTTGAGAAATGTGTGAATCTCTAGATGACAGAATATAACATTCATTAAAAGCACAAGGCTTAGAAGAACTCTAACAATATATATTTGTCAGTGCTCACTGCAGTCCATTTTTTGTTCCGTACTATAAAGTATAGAATGGCCATTTTAATAACGCATGTCTAGTGATCTGAATTAAGACTTCTCTCTGGACAACATTCATTCATTCATTTTCTTGGTTGCTTAGTCCATTTATTAATCCGGGGTAGCCACAGCGGAATGAACCGCCAACTTATCCAGCAAGTTTTTAAGCAGCGGATGCCCTTCCAGCCGGAACCCATCTCTGGGAAACATCCACACACACACACACTCATACACTACAGACAATTTAGCCTACCCAATTCACCTGTACCGCATGTCTTTGGACTGTGGGGGAAACCGGACCACCCGAAGGAAACCCACGCGAACGCAGGGAGAACATGCAAACTCCACACAGAAACCCCAACTGAGCCAAGGTTCGAACCAGTGACCCAGCAACCTTCTTGCTGTGAGGCGACATCACTACCTACTGCGCCACTGCCTCGCCCCTCTGGACAACAATAAAAGTTCAAAATATATATAAAATAAAATATATATATGAACATGTTGATAACATGATGCTATCAATTGGAATGCTGATAAATACAATTATCAAATTTATCAAATGAAATGTGTGTAGTTAACTTAAAATTTACTGAAAGTTAATTCTAATCATTTGAAATGAGTTTTGAAGGTAATGAAAATAATAGATAATTAAATAACTCATTATTTCAACCTAAATTGAGTTCACGGTACTCATATAGTGGATTTTTTTTTTTTTTTTTTACTTAAATGGTTTGTAGCAACCGGTTTGAGTTGCCTTAACTTTTTGGGTTTTACAGTACTCAGTTTGAGTTCTCTTCATTTATTGTGTTTTACTGTGCTCAAATTGCTTCATTCACTCAAATAGATTAGGTTCACAGTACTCATTAGGATTAGTTTTGGAACAGAAATGGTTTGTTGCAATCGGTTTACTCAAACGGTTTGAGTTGCCTTAACTTTTTGGGTTTTTTAGTGTGTGGTTCCAGCTTTTTTCCAAAGAAGATGCTTTAAAAAATCCTGGACACCTGTAGCCATTGCCTTCCACAGTATTATTTTGTCCTACAGTGAAAAATCGCCAGAAACCAGCATTCTTCAAAATGCCTTATTTAGCGTTCAACAGAAGAATGATACTCATAAAGGTTTATGAAGGAGAATAAATGCTGAGTAAATTGTAATTTTTGGGTGAAATATGCCTTTAACACAAAACATGATTTTAAGACAAAACTGAAGGTAAAATTATTTTGAGCCTAGTATTTTTTTTCCAAGTTACTAAGTTGTCTTTTTAATAAGTGCTTTCTTATAATTTGAACTGGAAGTCTTTTTTTGGGGGGAAACAATAAAAGCCAATTAAATTTAGAGCCATAAAGGAATCAGAAAAGAGCAAATCATTTGACCGAAGTGTGAAGAAATCAAAAGATAAACCGATTTAAAAGTAAACACTTTCCCAGCAGTTTAATTTACTCGCTCGCTCCCTTCCATGCGCTCTGCACTATATAGACTGGGATGTATCATAAATCCCAGTCTAATCTAATAACAGGAGCCCATCTCTCAGCTCTGCGGGACGCAGTCAGCCAAACGCCATCACGGATCCATTTACATGGAGCTTTCCCTTCGTACAAAACCGAATCACAAAGCCCCGGCGGACGAGCATCATGCCAGGCTCTCCACGGCGGAAAAAGGCCTAGAATGCAATTACCTCCCCACCGACTGCATCTTCTGCGTCCCCGCGGGGATTTTTACAACATTTTATTGCCATCAAAATGTATTTTTCGAAGGGGACTGTGGATATAAACTCAGTTTATTACTTTGAAGAAAGCTACTGAGGAGCATATGGGAAGAAGGTATGGGAAAAGCGCTTAAAGTCAAAGGGATTTGGGGTGAGCCTCTATGTTTGAGTTTGATTTACATCAGAGGACCGGCGCGGGGCACAGTTTGGCAAACGCTGAACGTAATGAATGTAAATCAAATTAGTGAAAATAAACTACACACCGTAAACATCTGAAACTGAAGGATGGCTGGTAGGGAACATGTGTATTTTGTTGAAAACAGAGCAGAGCAATCACATTCGTCAAGTTTTTCGAACCGCCGCACACAAAAACATGTGGGATTTGATGAATAGAATTGGGGGAAAGAAAGGCACATGGCACCAGAAAGCCCAACAGCACAAATCACAAAACATTCAATCATAATTTAGAGGGAAAGTTCACCCAAAACGAATGCTCTTTTTTTCCCCAGCTACAATGATTCCTTTTCTTCTTTTTATTCAACACAAAAGATATGTTTTGAATATCCTGGTCACTCTTTCAGGTCAAACAGAAATTAAATGTGGACTGGAGCTGGTAAAATCCGACAAAAAGCATCGTGGAATGATCAGAAAACCACTCTTTTCATCAAGAACAGATTATTTTATCTCACTTAAAGGGATAGTTTACCCAAAACTGAAAATGCTGTCATTTACTCACTTGAGTTTCTTTTTTTCAGTTGATTATAAAATTTTTATATTTTTATGTTCTATTTTTATTTAAATTTATATTCACAAAATGAACAATTAGAAATAGAACTTATTATGACTCCAGAATAATTACTTTTTAGGAAACACTGTGAAAAATTTCAGAAACATTATTTTTAATGAATGGGAGGGCAAAATAAATTGAATTCCACTGTAGGCTTATCTGTTAAAGTTTACAGGTGCAGCAATGTGCCTTGATGTACTTGAATGTTAGAAATGTGTTATCCTACACCAGTACAAAGTTACTTGTCAAATAAATGAACAAGGAAGATTATTTTGAGTTTAAGTTATTTAATTATCTTATTTATGAAGACTGCAGAGTGATGCATTAAAAAAATGACTTTGAATAATTTAAGTATTTTGTGATATACATGTTAAAATGTGCTCCCAAAAGTACGTGGCCAATGCCCGTCCCCAAAAGGTTAATAGTAAACTAATGTCATTTCATAATGCAAATCTTAAATTCATGCTAACCAACAAATGGAGGAAATATATTAATGTAATTCAAATATATAAAATATGAATTGATGTTTACTTTAAACTTTACTTATATTGTTCTGTAAAAATTATTTTTCAAAAGATTTTGTTAAATAAAAGATTTTTTGAGAGTCATCCAACATAATTTTGTGGCTAAAAGTATCGGTTCAGGCACCATTTTGGCACCAGTATCATTTTAAAGTATCATTTTATAGTATCGATTTAGCACCGGTATCGAAAAAAAACCCCAATGATACCCAACCCTAATCCCATGCCATTGCTTTTAGTAAGAACAAGTATAAATCAGCCTTTAGACTCGATAATCTGACACACTGCTGTTGGTGTCATCAATCTGGCAACCTCCGCTTGCATGTGTTTAGAACCAGGCATGCACTACCTAGTTCCATTACAAGTCAAACTTAAATACTGCACCTTTAAAAAAGTCAGATGTTTCCAATAAACAGTATGAAGTCTGATTGATTCATTTATGAAACTAAATCATTCAATTCTCAAGTTTAAATCAAGAGTTGACATATCTATCTATCTATCTATCTATCTATCTATCTATATATATATATATATATATATATATATATATATATATATATATATATATATATATATATATATATATATATATATATATATGCCAAAATGTGAAATGTCAGAAGTCTCTTGGTGTGTATGCTTTGAATAACATTTCCCTATAAGGGGACGTTAAGTAACAAACTAACTGAATATTAGTGTGAATAATAACAGATTTTTGCTTTTAAGTTAATAAATCCCATATCTTGGCACTGACTAACATGTAATCCAAAAAATGCTGGGTTCCACACAATCCCTTCATGTCATCCCAAAGCAAATCGATTAAGTTAACTCAATTGTTTCATGTTCAATCAACTTGTTATAATTGTAAAAACCATTAAGCAGCCCCCCTCAAAAAACCTAAAGAGTTGTGTTGTTTCAGCTTATTTAAAATAAGTGGTTTAAACAAGCAGCAAAAATATATATATTTTTGAGTGTTTTTCCGCCCTCACAACATTGCAAAACAAAGGAACAAAGCTGATCTATTGGACATGGGGTGTATTGGCTGTCCTGCATTGATCAAAGAAATAAAGAGTGAACCCAGACAAACGAAGTCAAGACCTAGAAAAGCTCCTTATTTACGGTGCACAGATCCATGTTTGCATCCACGAATCCCACACGGAGGAGCACAGGTCAGAGCTCACGGGCGAGATATCGAGCAGAACAGAACTTAAGCAGAGAAAGCTCATTCCCACAGAACGATTCCTGAGAATTGATCCCACTTATCAACAAAAACCATGATCAATGGCAACGATTAGCGGCTAGGCTCTCTGTGCCAGAAAAACAAACAAAAGTAAGCTACACTTAAAAAAAACCAAGGGGGGGAATAAAAGAGGAATGATAAAAGCAGCAGTATTTAAAAAGGCTCAAATAAATTTCCTCTTGCAAGTTTGACTTATAAAGGCCTTTTATGTTTTTTTCTGTCCTTCTGTATCATTTAGCCCCCACTGCTAAAGAACAAAGATGCGACCTTGGAAAGAAATGCAAGCATTTATATTGCGGAACTCTCCAGAAAATATAACCGGAATGCTTTGGCTCGGACAATCAAAACACAAAGTTCCCTTTTCCCGAAGATCCACTAACAGGCTCATCTGAACAATGTTCTTTGAGTTTGTCAAAAGGCTTATATAAACTACTCCATCACCACATCATGTTCGAGGGAGCGATTTGTTTTAAACTGCCTGAACTTTTCTCTCTGACATGCTTTTTCTTTTTTTTTGGACAAGACAGCTTTCAGCCGTCATGAGATTATCCAGCAACACCCAGCTGCGTGTTTACAACAAAAAGCGGTGATGTGAAAAATAATTTCATCGTCTGGGATTCCTTTAGGATGTGAATAATAAGAAAGGATAAGCGTTGTCTGACCACCAGCCACTTCAAAAAGCTGTCTGTGTCATGAGCCGGGGAACATGTAAAAAAAAAAAAAAAGGGTGGCATGAAGTCTGTTGATAGATGGAGGGATGGAAAGACTGCTGACAGCTCTCTCCGTTTCATTCCTTCTCAAGCACTTATTCAACCGTGTGTGACACGTGAGCATTCAGGGAGGGAATGACGACGCAAAGGACAAACTAAGAGCCTGTGACGTCAAATATAAGGAAAGTACAAATACAAGAGCAGAATGAAAAGAGCAAATTGCCAAGAGTAGTCAATATTCACTCATTCATTCATTTTTTACTATTTCAGAGGGGGTCACAGCGGAATGAACCGCAACTATTCCAGCATGTTTTACGCAGCGGATGTCCTTCCAGCCAAAATCAATATTATGGCCCGCTTCCACTCACTGGTACAGTACGGTATGAGTCGGCACGGGTCAACTTTATCAGTCTTGCGTTTCCACTAAAAAGGGAAGCCTTTTGGTGGGTGTGGTGTACAGTGCGATTTCAGTCGAATTAATGTCTACAGTAAAGCCGTACGGGTCGTTCACAAATCACATGAGAAGCCCTTCTCGAAAAACAGATGCTTTATCCACAAATACTTGTGTATAAATGTTTATTACTAACTTCTCTATGAACATGATTTGAATATATCTGCAGATCAATGATAGTGTGAAATAACCTACTGTAACGTCTGCAATTATATACAATAAATAAATAAATGTAGCATATATGAACACATACAGCCCCTTAAAGTCTCCGATATGTTACCAATTAAAGAAACAACTACACACAGCATACATTTAGGCCTTATTTAGGTTCAAAAACAACACAAATAGTCCACAATCAGAGCAAACCTCTCATCTGTGTCTGTAATCTTCACAAGCACATGTAACCCTTTGTTAGAGAGTAATTCAGTCATTCCGAGTTCATAATAGTCCAAAAGGTGATGATAAACGTGGCAGTTTGCTCGTGATTCAGGTTGCTAAAACAATTTGCTCCTGTGTTTTGTCGGGCTTCTCCTTTCTTTTTTCCCCGATTCACTCTCTCAATTGTCCTATTCTTTTCTGAAAAGATCAGATATCGAAGACACTTTAATCATCACACACACGTTATTATCATCAGCTCAAGAAGTTCGTTTTATATCCAATATAGAAGCGTTCGCACTTTTAGACGGCCTCGTTAAATAACAACCGGACACGGCAGATTTTGTTCTTCTTAGCTTTGTGTCTGTACATCAAGACAACGAAAAGGTTTGTTTGAGCCCAGGTCATCCATGGCTTGTTATTAAATGCATATAGTTTTACAGTGTAATGTCTCGGCTGTGTATTTAAAACATGGCGGTTCCTTTGTTTTCAGTCTGGCTAGCTCCAGCAGCTTGTGACGTATCTCTGTAACCAATCAGCATTCAGCTGCGCATGTAGCTCCACCTTTTGGTACCCTTTCTAGTGTTTGGTAGCCTTTCAAAAGGGTGCTGAATAATTGGTACGGTACGGTTTGGTTTGGTATGCCTTTTGACAGTGGAAACGGCCGTAAAAGCACACCAAACTGTACCATTACATACCACTCAGTGGAAAGGGGCCATTAGGAAACACCCAAGAATGTAGGGCTGCTCGATAATCATAATCATAATCACGATTATTTTGCTCAAAATTACAGTTGAAGTCAAAATGATTCCCCCTCCTGTGAATTTTTTCTTGTAAACATTTCCCAAATGATGTTTAACAGATTCAGGAATTTCAGGATTCAGGAAAAAAAAAAAAAAAAAAAAAAAAACTTAAAGAGAAATTGGGGAGGGGGTCGCTAATAATTAAGGAGGACTAATAATTCTGACTTCAACTATATATATATATATATATATATATATATATATATATATATATATATATATATATATATATATATATATATATATGCACTGTTATTTTCCTGCCTTTAAATAAGGAAAGGAAAATATAATACAATAAAATAAAAATATGAAACAAACTGTGCTTTAAGCATCTTCACTGTAAGAAAAAAAAACCTTTAATTATAGCTACAAAAGTCCTTCAGTCAAGAGCAGTGAGTGAATTTGTCCTTTTATTGTTTGATTAATAATAAAAACAGTCGAAAGCAGGAATATTGCACTGTCACTTTAAGAGCAGTACAGTTCTAATTTATGGTTTCACTTTCGCATGTCTTTTAATTCTCAACTCATTTGTTTGTTACATAAATGAGGTTTAATCACTAAACACCACATTTTGACACAAATTTGCATGTATTTGACCATTAAAGCGCTCACATTAAGATGACTTAAGATGTGTGTGCTCTGCTACTCTCTTAGGCTGAGCACACACACACACACACAACAGCATGCAATCTCATTCACGCTCATAAAAACATGAATGATTCGAATGTACATCAATGAATGACGCACATCCCGTGCTGCAAACGTTACATTACAGTACATGCTTTTAATAATGTTCACTTGAAACTGAGCTTTGCAGAGCAACATATGTAAACAACTGGAAAGGGGGCGGTATAATACCTATTAATGTTTTTTCATAATTGTTAGAATCCAAAATCAAAATCGAAACTGAATTTTCGATTAATTGCACAGCCCTACAAGAATGTGTAACAAAATTGACACGAGACTCAAATCCAGAGGCTACATGGATACACACACACAGATATGATAATACTGTATGCGAATGCTCTCTGGTCTGAAGGTCAGCGATGTGAATGACTCCACAGGTCATTGTGATCTCTTTATGACCACGTCAAATGCCAGCATCCCAAACCCTCAGCCCAGGACACTCTGGCGCCAACAGAGATCTGGATATCAGAGTCGGCAACCACTTGATTTAATCACATGGGTTTAATCTACACCTCAAACAAAGCACAGGATCAGAATGCTTCAGAGGTGAAGGATTTACAACATACACAATCAAAATAATGCAGAAACTTCCTAAACTGCAAACTCAAACTTGGACCAAACCGGTTTAGTTTTGCAAAAATTCTGTGATACCATTCCTAAGGTATGTGTAAGATTTTTTATTTACTTGTTTGTTTTGTTTTTAGGACAACAGTACCTCCAGCAGAAAGAATATCCAGAGATGCCATTTTCAATTGTAAAGAAATCTGTGTTTTTAAAACAAATGAAGACAGCAGAAGTCAATTAATCTTTATTATAATTATTAAGCCTGACATGTTTACTGTTACAAACTATTTTAAATCTTTCAAAAAATAAAACATTGTTTTTTAAGGGGAAAATAGATTTAGTTTTTACAAGGACATTTAAAAAGAATATATTTTAGAGCAGAATATGTGGTCAAGCAGAACATCAGAGCCTTACTTGAGTTTGACAGCACACACACACACAGAGATAGTAGCCTATTTATTTGCTTTGCCATAGCCTCTGTCTGTTCTAGAGACTTTTTTTTTTTACTCGAACACACACACTCATACATACCTACATACATATATTTATTTTTGCCATAAGTCTGTGCATTCATTTTCTTGTCGGCTTAGTCCCTTTATTAATCCGGGGTCGCCACAGCTGAATGAACCGCCAACTTATCCAGCAAGTTTTTACGCAGCGGATGCCCTTCCAGCCACAACCCATCTCTAGGAAACATCCACACACACATTTACACACACTCATACACTACGGACAATTTAGCCTACCCAATTCACCTGTCCCGCATGTCTTTGGACTGTGGGGGAAACCAGAGCACCCGGAAGAAACCCACGCGAAGGCAGGGGTTATAAAAGCAGCAAACTGAGCCGAGGTTCGAACCAGCGACCTTCTTGCTGTAAGGCGTCAGCACTACCTACTACGCCACTGCCTCGCCCGCCATAGGTCTGTTCTAGAGATAATTTGTTTCACCTTTACTAGGTTTTTTTTTTTTCTTTTGTCGGTTTGAGACATGTTACAGGCCTATGATAAAGATCTAATTGTTTTCCTTTGAAAATACGTTTCAGATTCACACTGTAAAACATCTGTGTGTGTGTGTGTGTGTGTGTGTGTGTGTGTGTGTGTGTGTGTGTGTGTGTGTGTGTGTGTGTGTGTGTGTGTGTGTGTGTAAATTGTGATTAAAACCAATATTGCAATAGATCACGAAACTGATAAGTTTCTTATGGTCAAATTGCAATATATTCAGCACCCAGGTAACATAAATATGAATGCAAAACGTTCTTTGGTCATTCCAATAGAAATAATAATTATATAAAGCAAAAAAATTGTGATTCTTGCAATTGTACACAAATATGTAAATTATTCAATACCCGGGTTAAATCAAAGAAATGTTTTTGCCATCAGATACGGTCATAAACAAACACCACAGTATTTCCTAATGAGTGGTAAAGCTTTAAATGAGTTTTTATTTGGCTCTGCAAAGCTCTTTCAGTCCTCATCAGTAAACAAACACCACTTAAAAGTAGTTTTCATCAAAAGCTATATATAAACTAAAACACCCTGCAGTTTACATACCAGGAACTTTATGACTCGCCAAAATCATCATCAACAACAACAAAAAAAGCCACTTAAAGAGGAATTTCTTGAAAAAAAAAAATATCCGTTTTAAAAGGAGAGAAAAACGCTCCATATGCAAATGACAAACTCCAAGGATGCTACCATTTGATATCAGATTTTGTGTGTGTTTAATTCACACTGTGCTACAGCTCAAACTAATAAGATAGCGTCATGCACCATGGGTCTCCAAAAAGATATATTCACCAGAATTATGAAAGTCAGGATTGATGTTTTAATCTCAAATCTATCACTCAGTGTGTGACAGAACATCCGTGACAGCCACATGTGGCATCATCTGAGGCTTTCCCTCAAAAACACAATACTTTTTTTTTTTTTTTTGAAAATAGCAAGAGCAATTGAAATGTATTTTTATAATGTAGCACACAACTGCCTGTAATTGCAGCTTATGTAAAAACCTAAAACATTTATCATAAATCTAACATTTTTTATTTTTAGTCATTTGTCACATGGTTTACGAGGCTTGCACGATTCGGACAGGTAAGAAGGTCACGTGACATGCATTTTGCAACACAAAGGACTACTCTTGTTTAGTACATTAGGACTACTCTACTACTATTTAGTATATTAGATTAGGGGCGAGCGCCACCCCTTGTACTTTTGGATAGACAGAATAAGATTAGGATACGCACAAAACCTCATTGTGTGTTTATTCATTTTGTTTTCATTTAGTTAGTTATATTTAGCTGGGAAGTTAGATATTGTTTGGGTCTTGTCATTTTCTTTTCTTTAGCGTCCCCCACATCGCTTCTGCCAGCTTTCTTGTTCTTGTTCCCCCGTCCCTCCGTCAATATTGTACATATTGTAAATAGTATATTTTTGCCTTAACTTCTTTTTCTTATTTTTGATTAATTCATTGTTTTTGTTCACTTTGGGAATTGTAAATAAAAGCATGGTATATCTGTTTTGGTTGTCTTTGCACTTCATTCACTATGTACAGTTGAAGTCAGAGCCCACCTTTAAATTCATTTTCTTTTTTTAAATATTTCCTAAATGATGTTTAACAGAGCAAGGAAATTTTCACAGTATGTCTTATAATATTTTTTCTTCTGGAGAAAGTCTTATTTGTTTTATTTTTTTAAATATCCATTTTTAAGGTAAAAATTATTAGCCTCATTAAGCTACATATTTTTCCGATAGTCTACAGAACAAACCATTGATATACTATAACTTGCCTAATTACCCTAACCTGCCTAGTAAACCTAAATAACCTAGTTAAGCCTTTAAATGTCCCTTTAAGCTGCATAGAATAGTCTTGAAAAATGTCTAGTCAGATATTATTTACTGTCATCATGGCAAAGATAAAATAAATTAGTTATTAGAAATGAGTTATTAAAACTATTATGTTTAGAAATGTGTTGAAATTTTTTTTTCTCTCCTTTAAACAGAAGTTGAGGGAAAAAATAAACAGGGGGGCTAATAATTCTGACTTGTACACTAAATGTCAAAGCCATTTTCCCCCTAGACTAACATCAGGGGTTTGTAACAAAAAGAAAATGATTTTTTAGAACATGTCTTCATTTGTATTCTACGCATTTTCTTCAAATCATGTTGAATTTAACCCTACATAAATAAGCATAATTAGCTGCTAATGAAGTACCATTGCTCTCCTGTGAATCTGTAATTAGAATGTCTTGTAGAAAATACTAAATAATTTTTACACCATGTCTACATCAGATGAAAATAGATTGCACAAATGAAGCACCTCTCCTGACACTTTAGTGTCAAAAAAAGTCTTAAATAAATTTAATTAATATATAGACAGTATATAGGCAAGAAATAGCGGCATGAGAAAAGTAAGTGATGCTTAAAACTTCTGTTTGAGATTATATCTCATTAAGATTTTTTTTTTTACCCCATTGACAAATAATTTTGCTTGTTTTAAGCAAACAATCACTTAATTTTGACGTGTTTTTCTTTTCCAGAAAACAAGACATAATTTCTTGTGTTATTTCATCTGTCTAGTACTGTACGTGTCTTGATTTAAGATTTTTTTTATAGATATTTGGATTGAAAACAGGACAAAACTGCTAAGTTAATTTATTTTTTTATTGATTATTTTTATTATTATAATAGCTCAGGGATGTTCAAGGACAACATGTTTGTGCACTATCTAAAGATTTTAGTCCTGTTATAATAATAATAATAATGATAATAATAATCAACAGATTAATTGATTATTAAAAAAAATAATCGTTAGTTGCAGCCCTAATTTAATGTATTTCTGGTGAAAAATAATAGTTTTTCTCTGTCCCTCACACAGGTGAGTGGGCTTGACAAACCACCGGTAGAAACACTCTTTTCTCTCTTAAAAAAAACACATACAAAAACACACCATTACTCCAGCACTGAATTCTCTAAGCACTAATAGTTCCTTTGTATAATTATTAGTTCTTGTGTATTGCCTCTTCTTGTTGAATCACTCGAGGGGAGCTATAAGCAGAGCTACTACACATTTTTTAAAGACACACTACCCTTATACACAAACTACCGATTTGACTTTAAAATAACTTTATTCTCACATTGAAAAACTTTTAAAACTTGATTTTGTGGCATAAATGAGGAGTATTTTTCTTATTTAGCAATTTTACTAATCCTTTACTTGTATCTTATTTTATTATTATTAATATATATTTTATAGAACGCTATTTGCACAGCCTGTTTCATATCTAATATTCTTAATAAAAGCACTTTTGAGAAATTAAAAGAGAACTACTTCATTCTAAAAGGATGAGTTTAATAATCCAAGAAATTTTACTATGACAAGCCCAAAACAAAGACATCAAAAATGACTTATGCCACCCAGAATGCCTTACTATAAAAGCAGCAATATGAAGCACACATACACACTCACACACTCCACTGAACACCTTCTGTTAGCTGACGGACGCTGAAAGCAGAAACTCTTCTGACCATTAGCCTCAGTCACTAAAACCTGTCAGCAGCACTTCACACGTCGCTAAACGCAGCGTGTGCGAGGGTCAGCCGTGATGCCAGGGGGTTAAATGGTGGTTAATCGCAGCTCTTTACCTAACCAGTCGTTAAACTTCTTGACCTCGGAGGGCAGGCCGAGCTCGGTGAAGTCCCCCGTGTGCAGCAGAACGTCCCCGTAAGGCATCTGGATGCCATCTGTCCGCGAGTGTGTGTCCGACACGCAGACAAAACGTGTGTGGCCACCCGGCTTGGGAGTGTCGTATGAGATGGGGTCCACCCTGAGAGACAGATGGAGAAAGAGAAAGAGAAGCATATTATTTTGAGCATGAATATCGGCAGAATTAAGTGCACACTAATGCTAGTTCTGCTGAAATCAGACTGTGATTGCAGTTAAAATCTTAACAAGTGACTGCAGAGAAGAACAAAACAGACCTTCAGTGTAGGCCTGTCACGATATCTATTTTTTGTTAGATGATATGTTGAACCAAAATAAATTACGATAAACGATATAATTATTATCATCATTTTAAGACCCTTTTATGGCACTCATCATTATATAATGCCAGAATCACAATATAATATCATCACAATGCAAGTACACTTCCAAAGAACACAGCATACTTTATTCTTAGGAATATTTATGTAATTTATAGTCAATTTAACAATTAATTATTTAGGTATTGGAATCAAAATGTGAAAATAAATATCCTAAATAAATAATAATAAATGTTAAAAAAAAAAATGCAAGGTAAAAAGAAAGAGGCTGTGATATCTGCTACTATCTGCTACTGCTATTTTCAGTTGTCAGACACCCACATATACTATAGTAATTTATAGTGAATACTACAGTGTTTTTTTTAGCCATACTGACACTGACACCTGCAATAGAGATCGAGATGTTGCGCAATCAGCTAAAATGTAGCTAAAATTGGTTTTTATGTATGGGCGATATATATTGCATCACCACAAATGATTGAGCTCATGTCCATGTGTTGTGCAATAAGTCGATATATTGATTATTGTTACAGTTCTAATTCAGTAACTAAGAAGTCATTTACAGTAGGACTGAGTGAGAATACCAATGAATTTTAGATTATGAAACTAACATAAAGGATTATTTATTGTATTTTTTTGTTGAACTGATGCAGTCTGACTTGGCATTTTGGATGATGTCAGAACCCAACGTCAGGCCGATGTCAATGTCCAATGTCTGAGAGACATTGCATTTTGGTAACTTTGCAACACCACCTTAAAACAACCAATTATCAACGTCTAATGATGTTACAACTTGACATTGTGTGGACATAACCAATATGATGTCTTTCAGACGTTGGATTTTGATTGCCATACTTGACGAATAAATGTCAGTATTTGACATCAATATGACCTTAGTTTAAGATGTTGGCTCGACATTGGATTTTGGTCACTTTCCAACACGACCTAAAATCAACCATATATTAACAGCATTTCACATCATTATTGGACCTCAAAACATCATTGTTCTTAGATGCTGATGACCTAAAGCTAACCTAATATTAAGGTCTTATGTCTTCTGTTGTAAAACCTAATAATACATTTTTATTTTGTGCCAAAAACCATTCGAATATTAAGTAAAGATAATGTTTCATGAAGCTTTTTGTAAATTTCCTAGAGTAAACATAAAAACTCAATTTTGAATTATGGTCTTTGCTAAGTATTTGATAGACAACTTTTAAGGCCATTTTCTCAATATTCTGATGCTTTTTTGAACCTCTAATTTTTTTAATAATTTGATCTCAGTAAGCATCAATGGAAACTTATTTATGCTTTCAGGTGATGTATAACTCTTAATAAAAATAAAAAAAAATGCACACTTAAGACTTTGTGGTCCAGGGTAACATATTTACAAATTTAAGAAACTGACATTTTTATATTTTAAAATGTATGTTTTTTATTTATTTATTTATTTATTTTTTATTGCAGAATGAAAAAGCTAAATTATTTAGTCAAAAATTGAACCAGGAACAACAATATTGAGAAATAATATTTACATATAAAATGACTGCTTTCTAATTGCATTTAAACTCATTTTTTAATGATTTTTAAAACCCATCTAATATACTGATTTGTTGCTAAATAAAGTTTGATTTGCTGCAACATTTTTATTTTATACATTTTTTTAAACAAATTTTTGTTCATGTGTCAACATATTACAACAGCGCTTCATGTATCCCGAGTTAGAATCCCAGCTCATAGACCTTTCCAAAGTTTATCCCCTTCTCTTTCCCCCTTCACTTCCTGTCACTCCACTTTTCTGTCAAACAAAGGAATAATGCAAAAATAAATCAATAAATAAAATGTATTAATTAATATAAAGTTCTTTTTATGGTTTTGCTGCTTTATATTTTTTAAAAACAAGATGCCTTTATATTTAAAAGGTACAAGTTCAAAGGAAAAACACTCATTTGAAATATTGATTTCTTTAAAATAATACCTGAAACTTTGAATGACAGTGTACAAACTATTGACATTCTTGTATCACTTCAACAATATTCTTATAATTAGCATATCCATTATAAAAGCAAGTTTAGAGCTCCACAAATATAGACAGAGATGGCACATTTCTGAAATATGAACATAAAACTGTTTTCACAGAAACATTTCCATATAGCATCCGCAGTTTTTTTCCAAAAAGTGGAAACTACAGCAGGATCTTTTGTTGCAGCCACTCTGAAAATGGAAGCAGCCTTCAGAAATTCTCACATTTGATGTCTATTTAAGAGAATCACTCTGCTCTTGTCTGAACATCCTTTTATTTATTTTCCCAAAGATAGTTTTGGGGGGACGAAGGAAGGGGGGAGAAAGAAATTCTCTTCTATAACTCAAAAAGAATGAAAAAAAAAAAAAAAGCATCCTGGCTGTAATTGAAGTCAGAAACGTGCAATAAGCCACACTCCCCCCAACACTATTATTTCATTACTAAAAGGGTTGTCAGTCGACAAAAAGCCTTCTGCTCTCTAATTAACACTTACATCTCCTGTCCGACTAAAAATATAAAGGACCTTACGAAAGGACAACGCGCGCACACACACACTTCCCTTAAGGAAAACAAGTATGTTAAGCAGTTGTACATAAAAGAGAATCTACTCAAATGAAAAAAAAGAACAGAGAAGGATGCCAAATAGAGGAGCAGCAAAAAAAAAAAAAGGCAGGGAAGACAGACAGACACAAATATCTAGAAAAGGAAGGAAGGATGGAAGGAAGGAAGGAAGGAAGGAAGGAAGGAAGGAAGGAAGGAAGGAAGGAAGGATTGAAGGGGAAAACAGCATAAGGAAAGGAAGCAAGGACAGAAATTAAAAAAATGAAGCAAGGAAATAAAGAAAGAAGATTAAGAAAGGAAAAATAAATTGCTCCATGAAGGAAGGAAATGAAGAAAGGAATAAAAAAATTAAGAGCAGAAAGAGAAGAAACAAAAAAGGAAATGAAAGACTGAATGAATGAATTGGGGAACGAAAGGAAGAAAAGAAATGTGGAGAGGAAAGAAGGAACGAAGGAAAATATGAAGAAATGATGGAAAGAAATGAAAGGAAATAAAGAAAAAAGTAAAATATAAAGAAATGAAAAACAAAAAGAAATGAGGAAAGGAAGAAATGAAGGAAAGAATGAGAAAGAAAGACAGTAAACTGAAGAAATGAAGAAAAGAAAGGAAGCAAGAAATGAGGAAAGGAAAGGAATAAAGAAAGCAATGAAGAAAATTATTAGAAAGAAAGAAAATAGAAAAAAATATATAAAGAAACAAAGAAAATAAATGAAGAAACAAAAGGAAGTGAGGAAGGAAAGGATAGAATGAGAGCGAAAGAAAACTGAAGAAATGAAGAGATGAAAGGAAGAAAGAAAAAAGAAATGAGGAAAGGAAGGAAGGTAAGAAATGAAGAAAAGAAAGAAAGAAAGAAAAAAGAAATATGAAGAAATAAGGAAAAGAAACTAATAAAGGAAAGAAAGAACAGAGGAAAGGATAGAAGAAAAGAAATGAATGAATGAAGGAATGAATAAAGGAAGGCAGGAAGGAAGGCAGAAAAAGCGAGGATCGAAAGCAAAGGAAGAATGGGGAAAAGAAAAGGAGAAAGAAGGAAGTATTTTTTCTCTCTTTTTTCTTTCTTTCTTCTTTTTGATTCTTCCTTTCCTTCCCTTCCTTTCTTCATTCAAGACAGAAAGGACAGAAAAAAGGACAGAGAGAGAGAAAGAAAGGCTGTATATTTTCCACAGTCAGCAGCTCGTGCATCAGTCAGAATTGTGATTACATTTATATGAGCGAGTCATATCTGAAATCAAGCACATGTACAGAAAATCATGACACTTTAAAAAGAATGAGAGAAACATGTGGACAGAAAATAATATCTGTTATTGATCACAATGCAGTAAATAAAAGCAAGTCTGCGCAAGCGCACACACACACACTCAGACAGACACACACACACGTATTGATTCAGTGTGGTCTGTGGTGGTCAGGCCAGGCCAAAGATATAAAAGACTCGACAGATCTAGTTATGGAAGCGGCTGGTGTGCTGAACTCTATGGCCCGCTGACACACACACACACGCACGCACGCACGCACGCACACAAACACACACAAACACACACAAACACACATACAAGAATCTATTAAAGCCAGAAATGTTTTTCCACATGGAGGCAGAGCTGTGTATCGTTTACTGTCACCTGAACATTTAAATCACAAGATTTAACAATCAAACCCACATTTTAAATGCAACAGAATAAAATTATACAGCATTTCCTTCCTTAAAGGTGCCCTATAAAGAAAGTGTGGGTATAAGAGATCAGTGTATGAAAATGGCTATACCATGATCCTCAAACAGCATTGTTTGCTCGTTCGCATGTAAATTCCACGAGTGTAAAAGCCTGACAGATGACAGATCAATCAGAACACAAAGCAGACTGTTGCGTGACTCTCATCATTTGCATGTTATTATTTGTTTTTCTCTTGTAATATTTTAATTGCACACTTCAGTGCAATTTTATTTTATCGAAGGTGTCTATTGCTTATAGCTATTTCTTATAGGTAACTATTGCTTATAGCTTATTTCATAGTTATGTACGCGATCTGTCCATTTGTTGTTCTTGTATGGCCAGTTCAAGCATTAATAAACAAAAATAAATATAATAAAAATGAAAGAATTTCGAAACCGAAGAACTACACGTACATAATGATTGCACTACAGAACACTTTACTTTCAATTTACTTACACTTTTAAAGACTGTGAATAATAAATTGAAGCATTCCTAAAAATGAAAATATTATTAAATCTATAAGCAGTTTTTGTTTTCACTTAAAAATCAAACCCATGACTTTTGTATTGCAAGAACAAAGCCAGAAAATGTTTAACCTTGACTTGAAAATAATGTATTCAGATTGATTCACTGCTTTTCAATAGTACTCTGACTTAAACGAAACCAACGTATTACAATATGAAGCACAATTTTTGGGGTTACCTGACTGTGACTAAACATTTGTTCAAGGTGCTTAGCCATCTGAAAAGAAAAACCAAACCCTCAACCGCAAATATAGCCATGACCAAACGGAGCCTTTTGAATATTTGCTCATTGTTTTAAATATTCACAGAGTCTTTTAAATATTCATTAGGTGGAGAGAGGGAAAAGGATTACTCGGACCAGGGGCTTATAGTGCCACTCAAATTACATTAGAGCAGAATGTGTGCATGTTTGAAAGAGAAAGAAAGAGCACATATGAACAAAATAAAAAGTCTCTTTTATATTGTGGTGTCAAGAACAGACAGTTTATGGCTATACTTTTTCATACTTTACATGAGCACAAAATTATAAACCATTACAGGGATGCAGACAAAAATGGGATTAACAGCATCGTGACAGAGTTTTAATCGTAAAAGCACATTTCTTACATTTTGCATAGTAGGGTTGTCATGATACCATTAATTCATGTTGCGATACTATACCAGCTGATATATTGTGACACCAAGTAGTTTTGCAATACTGTAATTCACAAGTAAAACCCATAAAATAAAGAATATAGTCAGAAATATGACGTTATAATATGCCTACTTAAGTTGAAATAATGGTTGCCTTATTATTAAAAAAAGTATTTGCATGTCATTTCACCTCAAATTTATTTGTTCTTTTTGTTTATTTTGTAGATAACTTACCAACACAAAATACATTAAAATTAAGATACAAATTATACAAAAAAAAAAAAAAAAAAAAAAAAAATTAGCATTTTTCCAACCAAATTAGGCTTTACGAAGCGGTTAAAAATTGCTTTAAAGTTTTCTGTCTCTATAGTTTTTTTTTTCAGTCTTATCAAAAATTGAAATGGTTGTGGTTGTTGTAGCTACTAAATTATATTGACAGGAGCAGAAATGATTCCGATTCTAACTGAAGCATTAGAAGTGCAATAGGCTGCCATAAAAGGCGTGAATTCTACAGTTTGCAACCTTAAAGGGCCCCAGAGACTTTTCAAATAAAATAGTCTATTGCACAAACCAGTGAGCGTATTAGTGACTTCCACATGCAACATTATGTATTTTAGATAAAACTTCAGTGGCACCACCAGTATTTTGGAGCCATAGTATCACGGTACTACCATAGTACTGGTAAACTGTGCAACCGTATTTTGTGATTTTTAGGCCCAGACGAAATCGTGCAGAAATCCAAAGTTTTTTAACCCATAATGAATAGGTCTACTTATTTACAGTATACATTTAGATTTATACAGTTTTTATATTAAATCAAGCATATTATTGAATATTTGCATTATTATGCAAATATTCATATGATTTATTCACAATATAGTTTGTAAAGTCACATTTTCTGTCGTTTAGTAGGTATTTAATATAAGAAACTTGCTTTGTTTACCAAACAAGTGTATCTAACTGGATTTGCAATGTTGTAAACCTTAAATAAGTTTCAAATGTATTATTTTTATATCAAGTTTTAAGCTAAGTTACGATACTCCCAAAACCAATTCCGCAGATTGTTACACATTTAGGCTCAGAAATAGCTAAAAATGTCCACATATTCTATCTGCCATTTTTATTTTTATGTTAGACCGGTAATCATTCTGAGGTGTTTGATATTTTATATTTCTACCCATTTTCTATTTTTATATTTACCCTGAAATATGATCACACATGAATGAGTACATTTCTAAGTAAATACTTTAAAATGTAACGTCCTTTACATGTGATCCTTATATATAAACTATAAATTGATTGAATTTACAGAAATGCTACTATATTGTGATATGCGGTGGGGAAATTAACTGTTTAATACATCACCATTTTTCTCAGAAAACATATTTCTTGACTTAAAATTTTCCCCGGATGTTGGTAACAAACACAGAAATCCATATATGCAAAGAACACAATCTAATTAGTTTGCAAATAAAGTTATGCGCAATAAAATGAAACGGTGCAGGGGAGAAGTATTGAACACATGAAGAAAGGCAGTAAAAGCCCAGACAGCAGCTGAAATCTCTCAGTACTTGTTTAGAAAACCTCTGCCCTTCAGCATTGTAAATTGATATCAGCTGCTTTAGACCAACATCTATATTAGCAGGATGATGAAGATGAAATCAGAGTGGACATTTCAGCAAAACAATGACCCAAAACACAGCCAAGGAAACTCTCAAATGCCTTCAGAGAAAGAAAATCAAGCTGTAGAATGACCAAGCCTCCATTTGGCTTTTCCAGAGCAGTCAGTTTGCTCAGTAGCTCACCTTGTACAGTGTTGTATTTTGGGACATAGAGCATTCTGGATTAGAGTCCATCAAAAGAGGGTTTCAAAAACAATGGAAAAAAAAAAAAGAAAAAAAAAAAGAAAAATCAAGGTAAAAGTAGTAAGTAAGCCTATTGACTTGAATCCAATATAATATACTAATTAAAGATCAGATTTGATAGACGAGACCCACAGAACCATCAAGGTTTTAACACTCTGTTGAAGTCTGTGGAAAAACTCATACCTGAGAAATGCATGTGACTTCATTCTCCATATAAGAGGCGCCTTTAAACTCTCATAAGCAAAAAAATAAAAATAAAATAAGCTTTTTATCAAATGTGCAAGTATATTTCAGTATCTTTTGCTTTGTTTTTATGGTTGTATTGTTGTTGTTTTTTTACTAAAATCTGGCTCAATGCCATGTCAACAGCTCCTTTAAAAATATTATTTCCAGGAAAAACATGACTTGTTTAATTCTTATTTCCCTCACCGTACTGTATTATCAGGATCTGAGATTTCTGTCAAATCTGCCAGCCCTATAGTACTGTATAAAGCATGATATATCTTGAAAGAACAAAATATAAAATGTAGTTTAAATCCACAGTAACGCGTTATAAAAACTTAGATTTGTGGAGCACAGAATTCCATATGACAGGAAAAGACCTTTATAACACACACACAATTGCACGTTTAGTCTCCGGATGCACCGCGGCTCTTTTATTGGATACATGTGTCATATTGCACAGGAAAGCATTTTGATTTCTGTTCAAAGATACTCTCTTTGACAGCGCTCACTTGATTCTTTAACCTTCAGGAACAGCAAACGATTGAACCATATCAAAGCTTCAAAAACAGACACAGTTCATCTATTTCAGAGAGCGGAGCGCAAGCGTGCTATTTGTGGATTTCTCTTCCTTCCTTTGACTTCTGCTGCAAGAAATAACCGAAAACTTGCAAATAGCAGCCACAATTGTTTGCGAGGTCAAGACTGAGGTGTGGAGAACAATTAAATGGTTTCTATTTTGACTCTTTCTTTCTATAGCACAGTTAACACGGCGCTCTTAGTCCTCGAGGGATTCGATGAAGCGACAAAAGATATTTGATAAAAGCTCTAACTTATATCTGAGATTTTCATCAACATCAGTCAAAGTCACAACAAAAATAAATGAGTGATACTGTGTGGCATGTAGCTGGTTGATGGGTTTCTATTTCTGAGAAGTTGTGCACAAAGAGCAATCTTTTGGTTCAAAGTCTCATTCAAAATAGCAATTTATTGAACAATATAAATGTTCTGATTGACTGCTTTATGACAGCATTACCACTTTTTATTTTGAACTAAAAAAGTTACATTGGAAAGTTGTTGATTGCATTATGCCTGACTGAATAGCACAACAGTCAATAAGGTTTAAAATATCCAAACTTCCAATTATTTAAAGGAATAGTTCACCAAATAAAGAAAATTCTGTCATCACTTACTACTTACCCTTCGCTACACTGTAAAAATAGCTGGGTTCCACACAACTACTTTATGTTGTCCCTACACGAAGGCATTAAATGACCTAATCGTTTTTACATATTTAAGTGGATTGAACATTAAACAATTAAGTTGTCCCAAAAAAATTAGATATTGTTTCGACTCATTTTAAATGAATAGTTTAAACAACCAGCAAACTTTTTTTTTTTTTTTTAATGTAGTTCTAAATGTAGCTCCTATTTGAGTTTCTTTCTTCTATGATGGTAGTCAGCACCCATTGACTTCCATACAAATTCTTTTAACACAGGCTCATCAGAAATACAGGCCCAAGCCATTTTGGAAATTTTTCGAAAAACCACAAATATGTGCCGAGGCCCTTTTCCATTTAATTTCTGGATAAAACTAATTCTACGGAGCAATATGGAGTCGACCGCATTCATTTTTGTTTTTTTCACACTACAGTGTAAAATATTTACAGTGACACATTATTGACAGATTTTATTTGTACGAATGTTAGCGCAGTAACTTAAAAGCATCAGTATTCATAATT